>NC_051154.1:1420312-1506247 GCF_013339745.2 Dermacentor silvarum | reverse complement strand
CCTCACTGCACTCACACTCAATGGCACTCACTCGCACTCGCACTCACTGCACTCACACTCACTGGCACTCACTCGCACTCGCACTCACCTGCACTCACACTCACTGGCACTTACCTCCACTCACTCACACTTCCTGCATTCACTCACACTCAACTCCACTCACACTCACCGGCACTCACGCGCACTCACACTCACTGGCACTCACTCAGCACTCGCACGCTCAACTCCACTCACACTCACAGGCACTCACTTGGCCACTCACCTCCACTCACCACTCACTGCACCTCACTCGCACTCGCACTCACCTCCACTCACAATCACAGGCACTCACTCGCCACTCGCACTCACCCTGCACCAAACTCACTGGCATCACTCGCACTCGCACTCAACTGCACTCACACTCAACTGGCACTACACTCGCACTCGCACGCACCTCCCTCAACACTCACAGGCACTCACTCGCACTCACCTCCCTCACAATCACAGCACTCACTCGCACTCGCACTCAACTGCACTCACACTCACTGCACGCACTCACATCGCACTCACCTCCGCCACTCACACTCACTGACACTCACTCGCACTCGCACTCACATGCACTCACTCATTGGCTCTCAACTCCACATCACACTCACTGGCACTTACCTCCACTCACTCACACTTCCTGCATTCACTCACACTCAACTCCACTCACACTCACCGGCACTCACGCGCACTCACACTCACTGGCACTCACTCAGCACTCGCACGCTCAACTCCACTCACACTCACAGGCACTCACTTGGCCACTCACCTCCACTCACCACTCACTGCACCTCACTCGCACTCGCACTCACCTCCACTCACAATCACAGGCACTCACTCGCCACTCGCACTCACCCTGCACCAAACTCACTGGCATCACTCGCACTCGCACTCAACTGCACTCACACTCAACTGGCACTACACTCGCACTCGCACGCACCTCCCTCAACACTCACAGGCACTCACTCGCACTCACCTCCCTCACAATCACAGCACTCACTCGCACTCGCACTCAACTGCACTCACACTCACTGCACGCACTCACATCGCACTCACCTCCGCCACTCACACTCACTGACACTCACTCGCACTCGCACTCACATGCACTCACTCATTGGCTCTCAACTCCACATCACACTCACTGGCACTTCCCTCCACTCACTCACATTCACTGGCATTCACTCACACTCACCTCCACTCACACTCGCACACAACTCACGGCACTCACTGGCACTTACCTCCACTCACTCACACTTCCTGCATTCACTCACACTCAACTCCACTCACACTCACCGGCACTCACGCGCACTCACACTCACTGGCACTCACTCAGCACTCGCACGCTCAACTCCACTCACACTCACAGGCACTCACTTGGCCACTCACCTCCACTCACCACTCACTGCACCTCACTCGCACTCGCACTCACCTCCACTCACAATCACAGGCACTCACTCGCCACTCGCACTCACCCTGCACCAAACTCACTGGCATCACTCGCACTCGCACTCAACTGCACTCACACTCAACTGGCACTACACTCGCACTCGCACGCACCTCCCTCAACACTCACAGGCACTCACTCGCACTCACCTCCCTCACAATCACAGCACTCACTCGCACTCGCACTCAACTGCACTCACACTCACTGCACGCACTCACATCGCACTCACCTCCGCCACTCACACTCACTGACACTCACTCGCACTCGCACTCACATGCACTCACTCATTGGCTCTCAACTCCACATCACACTCACTGGCACTTCCCTCCACTCACTCACATTCACTGGCATTCACTCACACTCACCTCCACTCACACTCGCACACAACTCACGGCACTCACTAGCACTCACTCGCACTCGCACACACTCACAGGCACTCACTCGCACTCACCTGCACTCACACTCACTGGCACTCACTCGCACTCGCACTCACCTCCACTCACAATCACAGGCACTCACTCGCACTCGCACTCAACTGCACTCACACTCACTGGCACTCACTCGCACTCACTGCACTCACACTCACTGGCACTCACTCGCACTCGCACTCACCTCCACTCACACTCACAGGCACTCACTCGCACTCACTCCCTCACATCACAGGCACTCACTCGCACTCGCACTCACCTGCACTCACACTCACTGGCACTCACTCGCACTCACCTGCACTCACACTCACTGGCACTCACTCGCACTCGCACTCACCTCCACTCACACTCACTGGCACTCACTCGCACTCGCACTCACCTGCACTCACACTCACTGGCACTCACTCGCACTCGCACTCACCTCCACTCACACTCACAGCACTCACTCGCACTCGCACTCACCTGCACTCACACTCACTGGCACTCACTCGCACTCGCACTCACCTCCACTCACACTCACTGGCACTCACTCGCACTCACACTCACTGCACTCACTCACTGGCACTCACTCGCACTCGCACTCACCTGCACTCACACTCACTGGCACTCACTCGCACTCGCACTCACCTGCACTCACACTCACTGGCACTTACCTCCACTCACTCACACTTCCTGCATTCACTCACACTCAACTCCACTCACACTCACCGGCACTCACGCGCACTCACACTCACTGGCACTCACTCAGCACTCGCACGCTCAACTCCACTCACACTCACAGGCACTCACTTGGCCACTCACCTCCACTCACCACTCACTGCACCTCACTCGCACTCGCACTCACCTCCACTCACAATCACAGGCACTCACTCGCCACTCGCACTCACCCTGCACCAAACTCACTGGCATCACTCGCACTCGCACTCAACTGCACTCACACTCAACTGGCACTACACTCGCACTCGCACGCACCTCCCTCAACACTCACAGGCACTCACTCGCACTCACCTCCCTCACAATCACAGCACTCACTCGCACTCGCACTCAACTGCACTCACACTCACTGCACGCACTCACATCGCACTCACCTCCGCCACTCACACTCACTGACACTCACTCGCACTCGCACTCACATGCACTCACTCATTGGCTCTCAACTCCACATCACACTCACTGGCACTTCCCTCCACTCACTCACATTCACTGGCATTCACTCACACTCACCTCCACTCACACTCGCACACAACTCACGGCACTCACTAGCACTCACTCGCACTCGCACACACCACTCACAGGCACTCACTCGCACTCACCGCACTCACACTCACTGGCACTCACTCGCACTCGCACTCACCTCCACTCACAATCACAGGCACTCACTCGCACTCGCACTCAACTGCACTCACACTCACTGGCACTCACTCGCACTCACTGCACTCACACTCACTGGCACTCACTCGCACTCGCACTCACCTCCACTCACACTCACAGGCACTCACTCGCACTCACTCCCTCACATCACAGGCACTCACTCGCACTCGCACTCACCTGCACTCACACTCACTGGCACTCACTCGCACTCACCTGCACTCACACTCACTGGCACTCACTCGCACTCGCACTCACCTCCACTCACACTCACTGGCACTCACTCGCACTCGCACTCACCTGCACTCACACTCACTGGCACTCACTCGCACTCGCACTCACCTCCACTCACACTCACAGCACTCACTCGCACTCGCACTCACCTGCACTCACACTCACTGGCACTCACTCGCACTCGCACTCACCTCCACTCACACTCACTGGCACTCACTCGCACTCACCTGCACTCACTCACTGGCACTCACTCGCACTCGCACTCACCTGCACTCACACTCACTGGCACTCACTCGCACTCGCACTCACCTGCACTCACACTCACTGGCACTCACTCGCACTCGCACTCACCTGCACTCACACTCACTGGCACTCACTCGCATCGCACTCACCTGCACTCACACTCACTGGCACTCACTCGCACTCGCACTCACTGCACTCACACTCACTGGCACTCACTCGCACTCGCACTCACCTCCACTCACACTCACTGGCACTCACTCGCACTCGCACTCACCTGCACTCACACTCACTGGCACTCACTCGCACTCGCACTCACCTCCACTCACACTCACCGGCACTCACTCGCACTCGCACTCACCTGCACTCACACTCAGGCACTCACTCGCACTCGCACTCACTCCACTCACACTCACTGGCACTCACTCGCACTCGCACTCACCTGCACTCACACTCACTGGCACTCACTCGCACTCGCACTCACCTGCACTCACACTCATGGCACTCACTCGCACTCACCTGCACTCACACTCAGGCACTCACTCGCACTCGCACTCACCTCCACTCACACTCACTGGCACTCACTCGCACTCGCACTCACCTCCACTCACACTCACTGGCACTCACTCGCACACTCGCACTCACCTGCACTCACACTCATGGCACTCACTCGCACTCGCACTCACCTCACTCACACTCACTGGCACTCACTCGCACTCACCTCCACTCACACTCACTGGCACTCACTCGCACTCGCACTCACCTGCACTCACACTCACTGGCACTCACTCGCACTCGCACTCACCGCCACTCACACTCACTGGCCATCTCACTCGCACTCACCTCCACTCACACTCACTGGCACTCACTCGCACTCGCACTCACCTCCACTCACACTCACAGGCACTCACTCGCACTCACCTCCACTCACACTCACAATGGCACTCACTCTCACTCGCACTCACCTGCACTTACACTCACTGGCACTCACTCGCACTCGCACTCACCTGCACTCACACTCACTGGCACTCACTCGCACTCGCACTCACCTCACTACACTCACTGACACTCACTCGCACTCGCACTCACCTGCACTCACACTCACTGGCACTCACTCGCACTCGCACTCACCTCCACTCACACTCACTGACACCTGCACTCGCACTCAACTGCAGCAGTTACACTCAGTGGCACTCACTCGCCACTCGCGCTCACATCCACTCAACTCACTGACACTCACTCACTCGCACTCCTGCACTCCACATCACTGGCACTCACTCGCACTCTGCACTGACACTCACTCGCCTCCACTCACCTGCATCACAGGCACTCACTCGCACTCGCACTCACTCAACTACACTCACCGCAATCACCTCCACTCACATCGCACTCACTGCACTCACTTACACTCAGTGGCACTCACTCGCACTCGCACTCACCTCCACTCACTGACACTCACTGGCTCCACTCACACTCGACACTCACCTCCACTCACACCTGCACTCACTCGCACTCGCACTCACCTGCACTCACACACTCACTGGCACTCACCTCCACTCACACTCACAGGCACTCTCTCACTCACACTCACCGCACTTACACTCAGTGGCACTCACTCGCCTCACTCACACTCACACTCACTGACACTCACTCGCACTCGCACTCACCTGCACTCACAACCACTGGACTCCACTCGACTCCTCCACCCCTGCACTCACACTCACTGGCACTCACTCGCACTCACTCTCCACTCACAATCAGGCACTCACCTGCACTCACCTCACTGGCACTCACTCGCACTCGCACTGGCACTCACCTGCACTCACTGACACACTCACTGCACCACCTCCACTCACACTCTGACACTCACTCGCACTCGCAATCACCTGCACTCACACTCACTGGCACTCACTCGCACTCTCCACTCACACTCACAGGCACACTGCACTCCACACACTCACAGGCACTCACTCTCACTCACACTCACCTGCACTTACACTCAGTGGCACTCACTCGCCTGCACTGACACTCACTCGCACTGGCACTCACTCGCACTCACTCGCACGCGCACTCACCTCCACTCACACTCACTGGCACTCACTCGCACTCGCACTCACCTCCACCTCCACTCACACTCACTGGCACTCACTCGCACTCTCCACTCACACTCTGACACTCACTCGCCTGCACTGCACTCACACTCACTGGCACTCACTCGCACTCGCACTCACTCCACTCACACACGCACTCACTCGCACTCACCTCCACTCACAATCAGGCACTCCTCCACTCACCTCCACTCAACACAGGCACTCACTCGGCACTCACTGCAATCACACTCACTGGCACTCACTCGCACTCACTCCACTCACTGGCACTCACTGGCACTCACACTCGCACTCACTCACTCGCACTCACCTGCCTCACTCACTGGCACACGCACTGCACTCACCTCCACTCACTCAGGCACTCACTCGCACTCGCACCTGCACTCACACTCACTGGCACTCACTGCACTCACTGCACTCACACTCACTGGCACTCACTCGCACTCGCACTCACCTCCACTCACCTCACAGGCACTCACTCGCACTCGCACTCACCTGCACTCACACTCACTGGCACTCACTCGCACTCACCTGCACTCACCTCACACTGGCACTCACTCGCACTCGCACTCACCTGCACAGGCACACTCACTGCACTCACCTCCACTCACTCTGACACTCACTCGCACTCACCTGCCTCCACTCACTGGCACTCACTGGCACTCACCTCCACTCACAATCACAGCACTCACTCGCACTCGCACTCACTGCATCACACTCACTGGCACTCACTCACTCGCACTCACCTGCACTCACACTCACAGGCACTCACTCGCACTCGCACTCACCTCCACTCACACTCACTGACCTCACTCGCACTCGCACTCACTCCACTCCACTCCCACTCACGCACTCACATCGCACTCCAGCACTCACCCACTCACACTCACTGACACTCACTCGCCTCGCACTCACTGCTCACACTCACTGGCACTCACTCGCACTCGCACTCACCTGCCTCACACTCACACTCACTCGCACTCGCACTCACCTCCACTCACACTCACAGGCCACTCGCACTCACCTCCACTCACTCACAGGCACCTGCACTCACCTCCCTCACTCACACTCACTGGCACTCACTCACCGCACTCACACTCGCACTCACTCGCACTCCACTCACCTCCACTCACACTCACAGGCACTCACTCGCACTCGCACTCACCTCCACTCACACTCACTGACACTCGCTCACTCACCTGCACTCACACTCACGCACCTCCACTCACTCACGCACTCACTCTCACTCGCACTCACTGCACTCACACTCACTGACTCACTCACTCGCACTCACCCCACTCACACTCACAGGCACTCACCTCGCACTCACCTCCACTCACAATGCACTCACTCGCACTCACTCGCACTCGCACTCGCACTGCACTCACACTCACTGGCACACTCACTCGCACTCGCACTCACACTGCACTCACACTCACTGGCACTCACTCGCACTCGCACTCACCTCCACTCACACTCACTGGCACTCACTCACTCGCACTCACCTGCATCACACTCACACTCAGGCACTCACTCGCACTCGCACTCCACTCACACTCACACTGGCACTCACTCGCACTCGCACTCACCTGCACTCACACTCACTGGCACTCACTCGCACTCGCACTCACTGCACTCACACTCACAGGCACTCACTCGCACTCGCACTCACTGCACTCGCACTCACTCGCCCTGCAATCACCTCCACTCACAATCACATGACACTACTAGCACTCGCACTCACACTGCCACGTCCAACATCATGGCACTCACTCGCACTCGCACTCACCTCGCACTCACACTCAACATGGCACTCCCTCGCAACTCGGCACCGCACCTCCACTCACACTCACTGGCACTCACTCGCACTCGCACTCACCTTGCACTCACACTCAATGGCACTCACTCGCACTCGCACTCACCTGCACTCACCCACTCACTGGCCCTCACTTCGCACTCGCACTCACCTGCCAACTCACACTCACTGCCACTCACTCGCACTCGCACTCACCTGCACTCACCCCTCACTGGCACTCACTCGCACTCGCACTCACCTCCACTCACACTCACTGCCACTCACCTCGCACTCGCACTCACCTGCACTCACACTCACTGGCACTCACTCGCACTCGCACTCACCTCCAATCACACTCACTGACACTCACTCGCACTCGCACTCACACTGCACTCACATCACCTGGCACTCACTCGCCTCGCACTCACCTGCACTCACACTCACTGGCACTCACTCGCACTCGCACTCACCGCACTCACACTCACTGGCACTCACTCGCACTCGCACTACTCCACCTCCACTCACACTCACTGGACACTCACTCGCACTCGCACTCACCTGCACTCACACTCACTGGCACTCACTCGCACTCGCACTCACCTGCACTCACACCACTGGCACACTCGCACTCGCACTCACTCGCACTCACTCGCACTCGCACTCACTCGCACTGCACTCACACTCACTCACTCCACTCACTGGCACTCACTCGCACTCGCACTCACCTGCACTCACCTCCACTCACACTCACTGACACTCACTCGCACTCACTCGCACTCAGTGGCACTGGCACTCACCTCCACTCACACTCGCACTGCACTCACCTCCACTCACACTCACACACTCACTCGCACTCACTCACTGGCACTCACACTCGCACCACCTGGCACTCACACTCGCACTCACACTCAGCACTCACACTCACTGGCACTCACTCGCACTCGCACTCACCTCCACTCACACTCACCTGACAACTCACTCGCACTCAGTGGCACTCACCTGCACACTACTCCACACTCACTGGCACTCACTCGCACTCGCACTCACCTGCACTCACACTCACTGGCACTCACTCGCACTCGCACTCACCTGCACTCACACTCACTGGCACTCACTCGCACTCGCACTCACCTGCACTCATACTCACTGGCACTCACTCGCACTCGCACTCACCTCCACTATTCTCGACACTGGTGTCAGCCTGATAATTAGTCCAAAATGGATCCGAACTCCACGGAAAGAATTTGTAAATTGCAACATGAGCCATAAGGTAATTAGCTAAAAACTGAACTGGTTAATTTGTTAATTAGTCGATGATGCATTTCAATTTTTTGTGCAAGTAATGTCCGCCTCTACGAGTAGATGAGCTCATGAACTAGAATTGTGCTAGCTGCTACAGGCAAGCTTTAAAATTTTTGGAAGTGTTCGCTTAACACATTGTATATAGAATTCACTAAGTAACCGAAATTATGCCAAGCCGGATTCACTCAAAATCAGAATAAATTGAAGTCTAGAAGTCATGCGCAGCAGTGCTGTTTCGCCGGGAAGGCGAAGCAGTATTAGTGATAGCGAAGTAGAAGACAATTACACGAAGGAAGATTCTTACTGCGTGTAAATCCGTGTAAGGGCCGCACCCCGAACTCGATACCCAATATTTTTTAAAAATGACATCCAACCGAGAAGCAATCGCGTTCCGTGCGCTGATTCTGATCGCCCTCAACAGCGAATTGTCGCGCGCTGAGGAACACCCTCCTTGTGCTAAGACGCACAAGGAGGGTGTTCCGTTTCGAGTAATAATTTCAGGATAAGTTAGGAATAAACTGTACATCTGTGGCGCGAATTCACAGACTAGGAAAAGCACCCACACGAAGGCCAGTCATTGCGTTTTTACAGGATTATTCTGAAAAACAAGCTCTCTTGAAAAACGCGCGCAAATTGAAGGGAACAGGCATATCGTTGCAAAATGATTATTGTGCAGACACGCTGCGCAAGCGCCGTCTTCTATGGAGCAGTGCGAAAGAAGAAAAAGACAGCGGCAGAAAAGTTCGCCTTATTCATGATAAGATTCCAGTTGACGACGACTTGTTCTTTTGGGATGACGTACTAAACACTCGGAAACTAATTCCAAAGCAAAAAGACAGGGCAGAAATGCGCTCAAAACCCACCGACTAGCAGTTCCGGCTGCTTTAACTAAATGCCCAAAGTATTGTCAACAATATAGAGAAACTGCAGGATATTTTACTGGTTTACGATCCTCATGTGTGTGTTATATCTGAAACTTGGTTGCACGATGGGGTGCATAATGATGAAATCGTTTCGCCAAACCACCAGCTGTTTAGAAAAGATAGGGGCTCACGAGGCGGTGGCGTCGCAGTTATTGCAAAGAATAGTGTTGTTGTAAGGGAACTAGAGCAGATTGATAACCATGAAAGTTTGTTTTTGAGTGTCTCTGCTTGGGGTGTGCCACTCATATTATGTTCTGTGTATCGGACACCAAATGCTGATGATCAATTTATGCAGAAATTATATGATCATCTTTTGAAATATAGAGGAAAAAGCTTAATAATTACTGGTGATTTTAATCTCCCACAAATAGAATGGCAAAATTGGTGTTAAGGACACAGTCTTTCCTCTGATTTACTCATTGATATCATGCTAACTTTCAGTCTCCAGCAGGTTGTTAATGTGTGTACTCGGGGAGGGAATATTCTTGACCTCTTATTCCTCAGCGAAGTTTTCGGTGAAGGAACCGTTGAAATTGAAACAGGCATTTCCGACCATAAATTGATTTCTTTTTCGTCATCGATGGCTGTGAATAATGCCAGACTACCCAGAGAAAAAATTCAGGTTAGAGATTATGCTAAAGCAGATGATGAATCAATAATTGATTACTTGGACCGGCACCTTAATATTGTCCAAGATGATGTCGAGCTTTCATGGCAAAGATTCAGAGACACTGTTACTTATTGTATTGAAAGATTTATTCCATTGAAGGGGGTCAAGAAACCTCCATGTAACCCTTGGTTCAACAGAGATATTATCCAAACTAGGCGGAAGTTGAAAAGAATGAAACGAAAACATAAAAATATAAAGAGTGCGCATGTCAATGAATTAAAAAGTGAATTACTGGCAAAAGTTAAAGCTGCACGAGAAAGATTCTTCAGTCATAGCCTTGCTGATTTTATTTCAAATGCTCCACAGAAGTTTTGGCGCTATTTAAGTCCGTCAAAAGAGGCATCACATAAAATAATGATTAATGGTAAAATGACTGAAGACGCCCACAAAATTGCTGAGCACTTTAATGATTACTTCGGAAGTGTATTTAATGTACTTCGGAAGTGTATTTAATGTACTTCGGAAGTGTGACCTAGATGAATTCGAACGATGTAATACAAATAGGTCTTTCTTACGCGACATTATAGTTTCCCGAGAAGGTGTTTTGGAGATGCTCCTTAATATCAACGTTAGGAAATCTGCAGGCCCTGATAAGCTTCCGAATCCGTTTTTACGAAGGTATGCAGAACAGATATGTGTATTCCTAAGAGACTTTTTCAAATTATCCTTACATTTAGCAGAGATACCATCAGACTGGCGTAAGGCAAGAGTTGTCCCAATTCATAAAAAGGGTGATCGCCTTACAGTGTCAAATTATCGTCCTGTTTCTATTACAAGCACATGCAGCAAATTGTTAGAGCACATTGTCGCAGGCTTTATTCGTCAGTATTTGACAGATCACAATATCCTATCTCCACTTCAGCATGGGTTCAGAAAGGGATTATCGACTTCAACTCAGCTTGTGTTAGTTGTTTACAAAATCTCTGAAGTACTTGACTCGTCCGGACAAGTTGACATGCTCTTTTTTTATTTTAGTAAAGCGTTTGATAAGGTACCCCATGGAAAATTAATCCACAAGCTTGAGTGCATTGGTCTTCCTTCAAATATTATATCATGGATCCAGGCCTATCTCCGACATAGACAGCAGTTCGTAGAAATTAATAAATGTTCCTCAAGTGTCCATCAGGTAACTTCGGGCGTACCGCAAGGCAGCGTATTAGGACCCCTTTTATTTTTGATCTATATTAATGATATAATAGACGAAATCCCCGATGATGTGCATGTTAATTTATTTGCAGATGACTGTGTCATATTTAAAAAAAAATAGCTTCACGGAACGATCACGCATGCTTGCAGAAGTCAGTTATTGCAATTTCCGATTGGTGTAAACTTTGGGGCATAGAAATAAATGTACATAAAACAGTCTTGCTGCGAGTAACACGGAAAAAGGAACCTAGTATATTTTCTTATGTTCTAAACAATACAAAAATAACTCATCTTGAAAACTACAAATACTTCGGCGTCACATTCACTAACAGATTCTCCTGGTCAGACCATATTTCCCTTACATGTTCAGCAGCTTTGCGCAAATTATGGTTCTTGAAAAGGAAACTAAAAATGCACCGGTAAACACCAAAATTTTAGCATGTAACACATTCGTGTGATCGAAACTTGAATACGCGGCGGTTGTATGGGATCCTCATACCAAGAAGGACATCATGAGTTTGGAACGTGTACAAAGGAAGGCCGTTAGATTTATCTTTGGAAAATATAAAAGAGAGGATTCCCCGTCCCTACTAATGCTTAGAAATAAAATCAGTTTACTAGAACACAGGCGTAAAGTTAGTCGTCTCCAGTTTTTACATAACATCATAAATGGAAAAATCGGGCTTCAATTGCCTCCTTATGTAACGCCTCTTAATGCTCGAACAACAAGACATAGACACAACTTTTCCCTTACGCCAATATTTGCTAAAACAAAATCTCACATGAATAGTTTTTATCCGCGTACTATAAACGAATGGAATTCCCTCCCTGTTGATGTACTACAATCAGCGAACTTCACAAATGAGTTAGAAAACTATTTGTGTCACAAAAGAGCGCGTAATCAAAGCGCGCGCCGAGTGTCGCGCAAGCCAGCGAAAGAACACGCCGGTGCCGCGGCAACTTCAACAGAGGGGGAGAGCGCATACACCTCAAGCAACCACGCTAACAACGGCGCCGAAACGTCTGGAACGAGGTTCGACGAAGCGACGTTAACCGGAGAGAGAGAGAGAGCACACGCGCGCGCCGAGACTCCTTCTCACCCGGCGAGCCGAGAGAGATAACAGCGTGAGCGTGCGTGAACAGCATGAGTCATCATCACCCCCACCCCTCGAGAATGTTCCGAAAGCAGCGGTCGAAGGTACGAGAAAAGAGTAGAAGCTTCCCAAGCTTTGGCCGTGCTACGGAATCACAACTCCGATCGAATGTTCGAGAAGGACCGTCGACGGCTATATAAACGCCGTGCGAGCATTGTCAGTTAGGAATCCGGGAGTCCAGTGAAGAATTCAGGAGTTGAGTCCGCACCGGTGAAGTTATGTAACGTGAAGACCGAGCGTCTGCGGAAGAAGGGGATTCCCCGGCAAGCTAGTCAACGAGTTCATCGAGCGTCTGCATTTCCGGAAGAAGTTCCTTCTTCGAGATTTGCCCCCAAGTTACGCTGAGATCGTCTGACTCCAAGACCAACCAGCACGGTGAATACGATTGGACACTTAGTGTTCCTATTTATTTTGTACTTTACGTGTTGGACTCTTGTGCTTGTCGTTATTTTCTGTGATTGTTAATACCCATCTGATTTGTATTGTGTTGTGTCTAGCCTAAGTGTGCAAGTGTGTGTGTGTAACTGCCTTGTGTGAAGAATATATTTTGTTGAGTTTTGACAACTCTGGGCTCTGACTCGGTCTTTGGACAGCAACCGGCGTTCGCTGGCGCACCAGAGGGCCCACTCTTAATTGTCCTTGCTTTCGTGGGATTATTTTCGGAAGCTGATAATTCGGCTTTGGAATTTAGTCCGGCGTCTGCGCCTCGTTCACCGGGGTCTGTGACAATTTGTCACATAAATTATTACAACCATAAGCAGTATTTGTACCTATTTTCTCGTTTATTTATGTGAAATTTCGTGTATTTAGTTATGTCTAGTGCCCGATTGTTGTTTGGCACAGCTTTTTTTTTTTCATCCACGTATAAATTCAAATGTGCGGTTCTTTTTCTTGTAGTTACATATTACATTTTTGATTTTATAACGTGGCCATGGGTTGCATCCTTTTCATGCACTGTTTAAATTTTCCTATTTTTCTCTATTTTTTGTCATTTCTTGTCAACTGTATTGCCCCTCCTGCATGGGCCAGTATGTTGGCCTGCAGTATGAATAAATAAATAAATAAATAAAAAATAATTTCCGAGAGGGGCACTTGGCAGAAGCAGGTGGCCTTGTACCTGCTTTCTAAGCTGAACATCCTAGAGATTGATGACCCTTTTCTTGTAAGAAGTTCTGACGAAGTCCTTGAATTTGTTAGGTGTAACGCCGAAAGGGCTTAAAGGCCTTTTCAGTCGACGTCAAAGAATTGTATTCTTCTATTCCACAGAATGACCTTCTTCAATGTGTCGAGGATTGTATTGCCAAATATGGCGCCATAAGATTTTCACAGGAAGCAGGTATTTCAGTAGAAGGGTGTTTAGAATTATTGCATTTTTACTTGTCATCAACCTTCATACAGTGGAACAATAGGCCACATCTGCAGAAGAAAGGCATTTGCATAGGATCATGTCTGGCTCCCGTCCTTAGCAACCTATATTTAGCACTATTAGATAGGCACATGTGTGAACGCCTCACAGTACTAACAGGTTTTCAGCGAGCTTTTAGATTTGTCGACGATTTTTTAGTGTTTCTTGATTGTCCTACTAATAGTTTCCAAGAAAATTGTGGTGATTTCTCTGTGATTTGTCGCGAGTGCTTGACACCTCTTCACGTGACCTTTGAAATGCCTGTCAACAATAAGTTACGCTTTCTTGACGTTCAGTTCATCTTTACTGATAGTAGGACCTGCTGCGCTTACAGCCCACGAGCTAACAAACCCCTTCTCCAATTTCATTCAGCTCATTCGAAGTTGGTGAAGAGGGGCATAACTAACTTGTGTTTGAAAAACGCCCTTAAGAAGTCATGCCCACACTTAATGAAAACCAGTTTCGAGCAGCAGTCCGCGCGGCTCAAGGAGGCTGGTTATCCAAACCAGGTTTTGGTGTCGGTGGCAGAAAAGTTGCTGAAACAGGAACGTTCGGGACAATGCCCTCATGAGAATGCGAGAGCTAGCGGACGTGAACAGGTGAAAACCGCAGTGATCCCGTGCATTCACCAGATTTCGCATAGCCTGAAAAAGATAGGGAATCGAGGCAAAGTGCGGGTTGTTTATTCAGCTCCTAATAAACTAAGCACCCTGTGCAAATCCACCAACCAAATGAGGACCAAAAAGTCGGTGTGTGATAAGAACCACAGAAAAAAGTTCGTCGGATGCACCGTAGGCGTGGTCTATCGTATTCCGCTGTCATGCGGCAGATGCTACATAGGCCAGACCGGAAGATGCATCAATGAGCGCTTAAGAGAGCACAGAAATAAAGTACAATGTGTATCAGGTGTCGGCTTTCTTGCTTTGCATTGCAAAACGTGTTCATGTCGCCCTCTTCTAGATGACACCGCCATTTTATACAGGGATAAACGCGAGAATGTAAGATTGATAATAGAAACCGAGCAAATCCTCTCGGCCGCTGACCAATGTATCAGCAAACCGTTACTTTCATTGTCGGCGAGAGAGTTAGATTATTTGCATATGCCATAAAGCTACCGAAAATATGCATTTCATCATTCAGGTTCTTAGTGTTTTCTCGATACAACAGCCTTAGATTGCTTTTATGCCGTCATGTACTTATCTTCAGTGTTGATATCGCCGTGCATGTGGTTGTTGTGTATAAGTACGACCGGTCCCGAAAATAAACTTCGTTGTTGAAAGTTAGCGCTTGTGTTCGTCTTCGTTTCTTCTCGTGTCCTTGTTTTTATGCGCTTCCAAATTACCATTCCATGATGACAGACCAACAAGCCCACGTCGCCACACTCTTGTCGCGCGCAGCGTACTTTCGCGCGTCGCTACTGGATGTCGAGAGGAGGCGATCGTGGAGGTTTACGGTGGATTTCATACTCGTAGTTGGAAAAAGGAGGTCAAATGGCCCGGTCCCATGAAAGTCCCGTCAAAATTGCGACAGAAAAGTGCGGCCCTTACACGAGTCTATACTTAAGTTATAGTGGCCATATAAATTCTAGTAAACATTCATCTAAAATTAAAATAGCAAGCATCGTGTAATGCACGGACCATGTAAACCTTTAAATACCTCAATGAATGACCTCGAGCACTCGCTTTCACAACGCAAGCTTTATGAAGAACGCCGGCAGCGGAGGCAATCGGTTCGTACAACCGCGCCATTCACCGCAACTTGGAAAATTAGATTTATCATCATTATCTGTCTATTTTTACGTCCACTACAGACGACCTCTGTCGTGACCTGCAATGACCTCTGTCTTTTAACTCTGCAACACTAGGGGCGCGGAAAGACACCCCGGCAAGGATGACAGCGCGCATGAAGTTAGCAGCCATCCCTGCTCGCCCTTTATCATTGCACCCACCAATGATTACCAACAATTAGATATGGCACGCGGGCCGCATGAGCGTCAGCCGCGCACAGTCATTCACAGCTACGGCAGTGCTAGAGGAGAAGACGCGTACTCTTCCCATCAGCGTCTGATTACATGGCCTATAACTAACTCGAATATTGAGCGCGTGGGAAGATAATGCCCATCAAGACGCCATCCTTTTCGGCTCACTGTTACGTGCTTTTTCCCGCACCCAGTGTATGATTTATATGGCTTTTAGATTTAATACAGAACACATTGCCACGCACTCAGTGACCAAAGTTGGTTGTTTTCGAACCACCTCGACACGCTACCCATTCCACCACTGGCCACCCAGTGACCCAGGTAAACGGGTGGATACAAATGTATATAAATATTTATGTATACATAGATAGAAACGTACATATAGCCCCCAGAAAGTGCGTCAAGTATCCTAAGAATGTCAACGCATTAAAAAACTTACACTGTCGCGGTGAAGCAGCCAGCACAAGGGCACGGCACACAGCAAATTGGCGGCAGCTATGCAGCGCATCAGCCACGAGAAGCCGATGGTCTGGATCAGGAGGCCAGCAGCTGCAGGGCCTAGACAACAGATAAGTATGGTTGTTGTTTAATATGTACATATAGACTAGTTGATTATAGTCGATTGCAATGCAGCGCTTGGAACTTGAATATTCTTCGTTATATGCGTCACTTGGTTGTAAAGATCACACACCACACATTTCACAATACAGCGGGCTATAAGAATATTCAACAAGGTAAAACATTGATTTAACATGAAGAGGCACTTGGTCTAACAACATGTGCCAATGCAAACGACCTAATTGCGCCGAGGTTCAGGGCATGCTCCGTGGCGAAACGTGGGAGCGACGCAAAGTATTGTCGAATGTAATTATCGCCTCCCTTCCGGTAACAACATACACGATTCCTGGAGCATTACTCGAGGGCACTGCAGTGCTCGTGGTCGCTCCCGGCAGCAGCGGCGGCATCTCGACCTGCAGCGCCATTGGGTGCACAGGTGATTAATTACTCCGAGGGCCCTCACTACGACGTGCCTCGTAATCAGATTGTGTCTGTGGAACCGAGCGCAGCTCAGAGGCGTCTGCGGAGGGCTGTGCGGCACCACCACGTAGCCTTACTTTTAAGGCAATAATGGGACGCCTAAATTGGTAAACGAAAATTCAGTGTGCTGGTCTTAGTTGTAGAGGCTTTCACAATACGCATTTAGGATAAGAATTCGGCCGGGACAGAATTGACCCTTCGTGATGCAGGTCATTTAGATGTAGAGGCGTTCGAATGTATTTGACTTTATTAATGTAGCACTCTAGTAAAATACGAAATAAGGACAGTCACTGGGTGTTGTATATGGCCTTGGCTCCCAGTGTTTTTAAAGTGCGGGGCTGTACCTAAAATAAAAGTGCGCGCAAATCCCGGTTGGACGCTCAGCAAATATATATCACAGTTTAAGATTCCGGTAGTACGGATTTATGTCGGCTCTTCTTCTTGCTTCTCCGTTATTCGTTGGAACGTCAAGTTTATCGGATGGTGATATCAGCATCATGATCAAACACTGACAGCAAGCGATGTAGACGAGATGGACGAGGAATGTTTATAGGTAAATCTTTCTATGCAGATACATGACAGATAAAGCAAATGAATTACAACTTGAACAATAGAGCAAGCACTGTCCGATTCTTGGACTGTCTCAATGACTGTTATAGCCCAGACTACTAGAATGATAAAGCGTACTTTACGTAAACTACTAAATTTATGGCTCTATAATTACCTAAACCCAGTTCAAATGACAAAAAAGAGATACGATGTTTAAAATCATCAAACCAATGTTTTCATTATTCCTTGCTCTTACTGTAATTATCTATAGTTATTCTACATGCATTGACATTTGTATCACAGATGACTATGGTATATGTTTTATTGTTGCATTGTTTTCACTTCTTTTTCTATCTTAATGTGTGCCCTTGCAAATCGCATTTTCCAACATCAACATTATCTACTGGAATGCTGTCATTTCTTATTGCTCTGTGATTTTTCTTCTTTTTATTCTTTCATGCTTGTTTATGTATGCTTCCCTGACACTGCTGATGCTGAAAGTCTAACAAACAAAATGTATTTTCGTTCGGGGAGGAGAGAGCTGTATGCACTAGTTTTTTCTCTGCGGGCTTTTCTTAGCACTCAAAAAAACTAAAAGAAAATTCAAACCGTTGCAGCCCGGATGCGCAGGGGAGTGAATCACTGCACCGTAAACATAATACGGGGTCAGTATAGCTAGGTTATTCCAAACATCGGCGGCGTCTCAAGCCAGCAAAACACCTGGGAGCCGGTGCCGCAACACCGCGTACAGCAGTCCCACTCGAAGTTTGTCTGCGTGGACAAATTATGACTGCCGGTGGAATCCGAACTCGGTGCTTACAAGACCGCGTTCTCCGAATCCGTTCCGCGCATCCAAAGCGCGCCTCGACGGCGCGCACCCTGACTACGCTGCTACTTAAACTGCAGGAGGCTTGTCCGGAACATGTATCGCTCAAGCACTGTGATGATGTGGATAGTGGTGAGAAGACCAGCTGAATGATGATTGTGTTGTGGCCACAAGAGAAATGCTGATGGCGATAGCGAAGACGACCACGTGCCACGAACAAAGAAGCGTCACGAGAGCACGCGGAGTGTGAGAGCGAGCCTCGAACGTCAGCTCGCAGAACGGCGGTTCAACGCTCGGGTACCGGCGACCGGGGGTCCTGCTACCGTGCGGACCTGGCCGGAGATCCAGCTCGTGGCTGGGCTTTCCTTCGCACTAGCGGCCTGCTGTTCTAGCGGCCTGGTGCAGTGCTTCATGCTGGGGACCGGGACGCCTGAGCTACCTGCCAGCTGAGCGAGGCCGAGGATCGGGTGTCCTGCTACCGTGCGGACCTGGTCGTAGATCCCGCTTGCGGCTCTGCTCTCCTGTGCACCAGCGGCCTGCTGTCATAGCGGCCTGGTGCAGTGCTTCCGGCTGGCCATCGGGGCGCCTGAGCTACCTGTCCGCCGACCGGGCCCGCCGTTCTAGCGGCCGAGGCGTTGCAGGTCAGACGTTACTGGCCAGTTACAGCAGTGGCCTGGTGCTCTACCGGCCTGCTGTCTCCCTGCTTCGCGACAAGGTGCGGCGTGGTGGTGAGGGCGTAGGACGTGGCCGTCGCAACATCACACCAGATGAGCTGGTGCCCGACAGCGTAGCCACAACGACCAGTGTCACGGGCACCGCAACGACGATGCACACGGGCGAGTGGTGACGCATGAGTGCTAGGCACATGTTTATATGGAAATACAAATGACTTCCGAACTCTAGTCTAGTCCGTGTGTATGTAAAGCGTCTATATCGTATTACCGTGTCCGGATAAAGTCTGTGTTTCGTGTAAAAAGCTCCTGAGTGCCGTGTCATTATTAAAAGGATCCTGGGCCCAACGGAAACACCGGCAAGTTTGTTGTTTTCCATCACAATCTGGCGAGCCTGCCAGGATCCGCCAGTAACATCCCAAACGCGGAGACCGACATTCGGGTGTATACACGCAACACTAGACGTCCGATATGGATTTCGACAAGTTAGCCACCACTGCAGCACAGTTAGGCTTGTCTGGCGCTGAACTGCGCGACTGGATGGAAAGAGAACAGGCTAGGCAGCGGGACGAACGAGCAGCTCAGCTCGAAGCAGCAAAAGAAGCAGCGGAAAGCCCGCGGTTAGCCGACGAGAGACAGCTACAAATCTTGCAGCTGAAGCTCAAGCTGCAAGAAGGAGCGCAGAGCCAGACATCTGCCCAAACCGCACCCGTAACGTCCGCAAACCTGCCCTGCTTCAATCCCCAGAAGCTACTGCCGCTGTTCGATGAACGACGCGACGACCTCCACGCGTATCTGCAGAGGTTTGAACGCGTAGCCACTGGACAGGACTGGCCTAGTGATAAATGGGTTGTCGCCATAAGCATGTGCCTGACTGGTGAGGCATTAACTATTAACTGTGATTGGGCGTATGACTGCGGCTGACTCCCTGAATTACGAGAAGGTGAAGAGTGCGCTTCTTCAACGCTTCAGATTTACAGCCCAATTGTACAAAGAGAAATTTCGTAAAGTTCGACCAGAAGATGGCGAAACAGGAAAATAGTTTGCCGCATGGATCTCAAGCTACTTTGATAACTGCTAGCTACTTTGAGCTCCAGCACGCCTGTTCTAGTTGACCCCTTTTGCCGCTAGGGATAGAACGTACGAGCAGAGTGGCACTAGCTATAACCTGTTAGCTGTCGTCTGCTTCTGCGATCTGTTCCAGCGCTCGTGCCGATATTTCGGCAGCCACAGATCGTTCACATTGTTTGTAAATGCATAAATTCACGGAAATAAAAAAAGAAAACAAAATTTGCGAATGATTGCTTCTCATTTCAATCACGAGGAAGAGCGGTGCAAGAAAGAAAAACAACGAGCACAGCCGGCAGACGATAACATTTCCTCCCGTTGGCTTCGCAGTAGGGAAGATTCATAGGATAAAATATAATACAATGGAGTAAGAATGAAATACAATAATAAATAACTTGATATATTGATATGAACAAGGAAATTTAAAAGAGTCACGCAGACGTTATGTATACGCAGACCACACAAAAACTGCGTGAATCAGCAGACGCTGCAGAACGCATGTAACTTCAGCCTTGGCTACATGCAGCTTGCTTGAGGTAATTACAGATGGGATAACGTAAACGATCACATTATGGTATACTGCTGTGTGCCATCATGTAAATCAGAACAAAGCAAGGACTCTAGCATCAGTTTTCACAGTTTCATAAAAGCTTTGCGATGCATATTTGACGGGCTGAACAAACACAACAATCACTCGATCAGTATGTTTTTTTGTTTTTTTTCTTGTGTGGAGCGGCGCGAAATTTCCGCATAATGGCAAACCTAGAAAGAATTCGTGTACTATTTTACGCGTTATTACATAGCACTGCAATCAGTACACTTAAACAATTTTAGCTGTGGTCTTCGCAAGACATTGTCACATATGCTAGCAGTCCGCTACAGAAGGGCAGGCGCACACAATCGAACGCCGCCCAGCCGCCCGCCGAGTAACAGACGAACAGGTTATAAAAGTGCCACCTATGGCCACCGGTTGAACGAAAGTGGGCGCAAGCGGCTCCCATAGAAGCCGGATATCTGTGCAGGGGTGCTATGCAGGATGCGCCGAGTTTGGCGAAACTCGGGATCTTCACGAGCTCTGGCGATGCCCCAACATGAAAAAACTAATGGTAACAAGACGAAGTTTGTCCGTCGGCACGTCTCCAGTTTCATTGGTTTATCTAGATTCACTCTGGGTGGCTATCAACCCTTGGGCGTTGCCATATGGGCGGTCGACAAACTGGGGCTCACGTGATCATACGGTCGGTGCACGGTTGTGCTAGAGTGTACTAGATTGGGGGAGTGGGTCCAACGAGGGCTCTGCGCTGAGGCATATTTTATTGAAAATCCAGGTGGCGCCACCGTCGATCTCTCCCGTATGAGCGGCTCCGCTCGCCGGCCGGACGCTTGTCGCGTCGGAGACCCTACCGCAGCTGCATGGAGTTTTGACAGGCGGATACTCGGTGGCAGTACCACTGAGATTATTACCCACCGATCTATAGTAAATAAAATGGAAAAAGAGCGGCGGAAAAAACGCAAACGACGCAACGACAACGGTGCGTCTAGCAGACGACAGCTTCTCGGCAAGCGAGCTCGCCTCAGCCAATGAGCGCTGCCGAAACAGCCGGAGCCAACGTTTATTGGCCGGAGATTCGGAAGAAGGCGACGGCAGCGCCGCCACATTTTCCGTGTTTTTTGCTTCACCCTCGCCGCTTGCTAAGGCGTCCGCTGGACCCACTCCCCCATTCTATAAGTACACTCTAGTTCTGCCTTCTTTCACTTGTTTGTCGTTCCACCGAGTGCATTACAGGCACAAGCAAGTTATAAAATAAATGCATTTAGTACGATAATATTAGTGACATTAATGTAGGTTATAAGTATTTTAAAGTTTACAAGATGTACACTGAATGTGTATTAGACTGATTTGTAGTATAATACGTTACGCGTTATACCACGAGGGGACGCTCATCCTCCTTTTTTTCTTTGGATTGGATTGGCGCGGCTCGCTACGTACTTGCGCTAGCATTTCCGAGCACCGATTGGTGTGCGCTTGGTTTTCCCACTGGGGTTTCAACAGATCGCTCGTTGCTCTTCTCTTTCCTCTGGATTGGATTGGTGCGGCTCGCTACGTGCTTGCACTCCCATTTGCGAGCACAGATTGGTGTGCGACTGGTTTTCACACTGGGCTTTTAAGAGATCGCTCGTTGCTCGCGCTAAAGAAAGGCTGTGAGACGGAGTGAGTGTCGGCTAGCGCAGAAGTGGTTTGCCGCGCGTTTACCGTGTAAGCACTCAGGTACGCCGGAAAGCACTCATACAAGGGTCAGAAAAGTACGCTTTATTTTCTTTTACTTTGCGATGCACCTTCATAGTGACGAGCGTCGAGCGGTGGCTTCTAACAACAGCAGGAAAGAGCCTTTATACTGGGTAGCCCGAGCGGTCCGTGGCTTCTAACAAACCCAAAAGAGGGTCTTTGCAGCGCACGTGTCCGTTGAGTGCCACCACATCCATCCCAAGTGGGACACCAGCATCGGTGCAGTTACCCTGTACCCATCGCTGACGAGGTGGCGCTTCACTTTCTGAGAAGAACTTTCTGTATTTTGTTTTTTGTTTTTGTTTTTTGTTTTTTGCGTGTGAACGCCCATGATGGGGTCCGCAAAGTTCACGCTGTGGTTGACTATTCCCCAATGCAGATTGAGGCATAGCCCCGTTAGCATCCACTAAATTTGTGATATATTTGTATGCGGCCAATTCCCCACTATGAATAATGGTTCCCGGTTGAACATTACCTGCAATAATGGCGCCTAGCATCGCCGCCTTTCGTCGGTCGACCTTGCAAGTCGCAGCACACCTCTGGTCGCGCAGAACATGCCGAAGACCCATGGGCCACCATCTTTAACACCGCCGTAATTTTGGCGGCTCAGCGGAAAGTTGTCGCCCGACATTAGGCGGCCTCGATTGTACTTTTGCTCGCCGCGAACAAAGACACTCCTCAATTTGCGCTATCTCCCCGGGGACACCGAGTGGAGGTTGCGCCAGTAGCTTGGCCTTCGCGAACTTACGGGGCTAGTTCCTCTAGTCGGCGATGGCGTGCTCCGATAGAGGAAACAAGTCGCCGGTCCTCTCCTTCAACGGCCATATGTCTACGCATTGGTTCAGGCAGTGCGTGAGCCAAATCATTTGCTGCCTCGAGAGGTGGTCGTTCGGACGGCCGAGGCGGTCCGCGTTGGCGAAGTAACTTCCTTCGCCTCTTTGCCCGTGCAGTGCAGCGGTACCGTGTAACTACGAAAACTGATTTCGGCAGCTGTGGCACCTGAAGGCAGTCCGGCGTCCAATCTGAGCCTTCCACTACAATGTGACCGCTTCGCCTGCGCAGGTTGGTTGGTGCGGGTTGAATCCCAGGTGCTCGCAGGTGCCCCAGTACTCCGATGACGACGCCGGACTTGGCCTGGGGCTGGGGTGCGGTGGACGAGCAGTGCTTGAAACAGGAGAGTGCTGAAGCGATCGGACGAACTTTTCCTCCGCAGCCTAGTCGCACCACTCTGCGCTCGGAAAGCACAATTTGCCCGCCACGCTGTCTCCGCAGACGACGGCCTTCGCCTAACACGTCACACAGCCAGCGCACTGACGTTTTGGAAAGGCAAAAATGACGCGAAACTCTACGTCGGTCATGTAGGTGAACGGGTCCAAACGGTCATATTGACGCTTACTGCCGCTGGATGCGATGACACAGGCTGCTGCTGCCGCCGCCATGTTCGCGAGTTCAACTCGAGGGGGGTTTCGCGATGTACGAGTTTGGCACGAGTTCGCCTGTCAATCAGAACCATAGGTCACGCCCCGCGCGAGGCATGTAACTCTTGTGCGCGCCCACCACGGTTGGGCCACGCCCAACTTATTTTTCGGCAACAGCGACGTCGTGCGGAACTGAGAGGCGTTAACAATCTTGACTGGCGAAATAAAACACGCATAACGCACTGTCATCGGTGATGTACTGAGCACCACTATCGAAAAAGAAAGCGTTGACTTTCGCTGGCCCATGCATATATCTTCTTGGGCTGTGATTGCCCCACAACACGGTTCATTGCCTGCATTGTGGCGATGTAGCGCACAGCAAAAAATTTGCCGCGTATCTGCGTGCTTCGCTGCAAATGTCGTCTAAAGACGATAGTCTTCTGCCGGCCGTACTACATAAGTGCTGGTCTGATCCGCGGCCACCCGTGATGCTGTTCTCGTACCATTTCCGTCCTGGCATGAAGGTTGTTTTGAACAGATTTCATTTTACCGCATTATTTCATCAAGCGGCCATTTATGTTTTGCCCTGCCTCAGACAGCGCTTCCTTTATGTTGAATCGGCCGCATCTGGCTGGCATTGATAAAATTGAGGAGGCGCTGCGTGAGACATGGACGCCATCTGGCAATACATCGGGAAACATGAGCTTGTGCAGAGGGTTTCCTTCCTCCATGGCAGAGGGCGCTCGTCGGTGCGCAGTCGGGGAACGTCGTTCGTCGGCGCGCATAGCATGGCATTTTCAGCGCAGCTTAAGAAACTAGGGTCTTTAGAGTTACGTATCTATGTATTTTCTATTAAAGGAACACACCTCCTAATACTTACTTAGTGATGCTGCGCCTCAGATATGCGTAATATTTACTTTGTGATCGATAACGTTCACAAGTATGAACAGCCGTACCAGTTTAAGTAGTGTGGGCGGTAAGCAAGTGGTCCAACTTTGGTCGGGTGGCTGAATCGGGTGACAGACAGACAAACAGACAGACAGACCAAATTTTCAGCGTTTAAGTTCCCCAAGAAAGACTATCGTCTTTAATAATTATCGGCAGGCCACGTAGCTGCTTGCAAGGCGTCGATGCACCGCGGTGGACAACGATCCTGAGCAGTGCGTAGTGTTTTCCAACGACAACGTATCACAGCTGTCATTTGAGATGGCTGCTCTGTCATCAGTGATGTATCGGACCCGCAGAGTCGCAAACATGGTCAGCGGTCTGCGCAAACGCACCCAGTGCGATGGCATTTCTTCATCACAAGCACGACACACTAAACAATTGCAACACCTTCCTGCGTTCGAAGTCTAATTTTCTAACTGCACACAAGAGCCCTCACCCGCCAAAATGCGATAACTGCGCAGTCGTTACGATATCCATCTGCGATCGCTGTTAGCTCAGCAGCAGAGGCAATCGGCAAGCACATTGGAGTGAACAACACACTCAAATTCTGCGTATACATGCGCACGGAGGCACCTTCACTGGGCAAGCGGTGACAAGCGATGCATCGCTTTGCAATGCATCGCGGAGACTTCGCGCACGCAGATAAACTGGTGCATTTTCACTGTGCTGCGTCACTACGGACCCTACAGTACCGCATAGCAATTTTGCAGCGACAGCCGTTGCCCCCGTCCCTGTGGCTAGAGTGTCGTTTCAGTTGGTAAAGCGGCGCCTTAATAGCCGCCTCAGTGAAAGCACCTGCGGTGAACATCCATGCCGCAGCGCTGCGTTGCCATTCCCCCAAAATACAGGGAATGGACAGATCATTGTCATGACTTACTTTATGCGTCTTTATTGCATCGATTTTATCGAGAATAGCACTGGAGCGCCCCTGGCGACTGCTCCCCGTATGAACTCCCTCGTGCGTGCGACCCTCTAAAATGTTTCCGCGTGTAAGCTTTCGCCTCACTGTCGCCACTCGCGGCAAAAAAGTGCAAAATTTAATAATTCACTCGATGTCCGTTTGTCATCACAAATTTATAGCATTCAAAACGAAAAACCAATGCTTTAAGAAATAAAATGTTTGTTATTTTATTTGCTGTATTTCAATGTATTCGATTGAGGGAAAGTGTAGGTGCAAGAATGCACCGCATGTGCCCTGTTCGCATTCGGCGGAGGATAGAAAAATAATGCTTGAAAGAGGAGGCACGCCCTTGACGCGCCCGAGAAAGGCGTGGCAAGCGGCTCACGGCAAGAGTACAGATAGACAGCGGGACAGTGACGGTATTGCTAAATTGCGATAATACGTTGATAACAACACGCGGCGCTAGCGCGTTTTGTTGCGCAGTCCTCTGTGCTTGAAGCGCGGAAGCACTGTGCAGCGCAGGGTGCGCTCATGTTCTCATACGCGGCTTTATCTCGACATTTCTTTTTGCCTGCTGTTATTGCACGTTCCTTGCTATCTCCGTTCACTGACTACCACCGAGCAAACTCGGGTAAAACTCGGGCGAACGAGAAACTCGGCGCATCCTGCATAGCACCCCAGGGGCCGTATTCTGTAACGCTTCGGTTTTCGAAGGATTCGGTTTGGCGGTGGCGTCACATTGGGGCGGTCCGTTGACGTAATGAAAACAAGTGAAAGGACAGAGACCAATCGGCGCGAAGGTTTCTTTTTGTGGCAGTGAACGTCACAAACCGAGTAAAAATATAGCAATTTACGAGCGCTTCTTGGTAAATAAAAATAATTTGTTCATGGTATTGATGAGGTTTACGTTTTCATCATGAAACGCGTGTGAGTTGTACTGGCGGTGAGTGACTTAACGAATTTTGTTTACTTCGGTTGACCCATTTATGCCGCTAGGTGGGACGTCGTACGCCAACTTCGCGTTGCGGCCAAAATACACACTCAAGTTCCTCGCACAGTCGGAGCGCTGTCTCTTTTGAGAATCTGAATTGTCGCCTGAATCCCTCATCTGTCATCTCAAAGGCGTCTTGTCAACGTCGAGGTTGTCGCTGTCTATCACGGAGGCTCGCTAAAAGCACGATAACAGGCGCCACAGGCACCGCACACGCCGTCATTTTGCTCCGAGTGCCGCGATCTCGTCCGTGCACACGGCACGCACAGGCTCTGCACACGGCACACCGCGCTTCGGATCAAACCGAAGCAGCGCGCGCGGCTTCGCTTCGTAGCAGACGACAAATTCGGTTTCCGCGTGATTGACATGTGCGTGACGTCAGCAAAAAATGCGTTCGCGCCCTGAGGCGATGGCGTCACCCAGGCGGCGACCAATCGCTGCACGCAAACCGAATCCTTCGAAAACCGAAGCGTTACAGAATACGGCCCCAGGTCTGGAGTTCCAGTAGGTCGTGCTGGACGTCAATACACAGCGGCTGGCTACCGCGGCGTTCGCTGCGCAAGGCACCTATCCAAGCCGAGCGTACCGCGTGCAAAGTCCTGCGGAGAAGCATGCGTTCAGGTAGAGGAGCGCGGTTAGGAAGCATGAAGGTAGCATGCCGGCTACCTAAGCGCGAGGAAGCACGAAGAAGGCCCTAACTTCATGCCCCTTAGCACGGCCGGACTGGACTACGCGCGCGGAAAAGCGCGCGCGCGCAGTCCAGTCCGGCCGTGCCCTTAGTAAGGGACGTTCCAGAATTGACGCCAGGTGGCCTTACAGCGTGTAAGACGTCCTTAGTAAGGAAAGGAGTGTTTCAGAGTCCAGGCCTGGGTGCCCATCAGGTCCGCTGTCTCTTTAGCATTGCGCCTCTAGTGCAAGCTACGCTAACTTTTTTGCTTGTAAGAGTACAGGCATCCAGATCGCAAACGGGTGCGGAGATCAGCGCACTACTTCTTCATTCGGAGTTGCCCCACCGCGCGCCCGCACAACATCGCAGAACAGCGCAGCACCCGATAAAGACGATTCGTCCAGCGGGCAGGCGGTAGTCGCCAAGGCCATCCAAGGGCTCTATTCCCGACACGCATGGCGGCTGCACGGTCGCCATTATCCGCCATGTTGACTATCTGATTAGCTGTCGAGAGGTCACGTGCTTTGAAATGGACCTTTTTCATGGGCGCCTTCTGCGCATGCGCACCGGAAGTACTCTGACGGCGCCACTAGCGGTGAGGGCCCGAAACATTTTTGGTGGCATCCACCACAGTGAACACATGCATGCACGCACGTGTAGTTCTAGCCACCATACACGCACGTGCGGGCTCTCCGTGTTGGCTGCGTTGCTTCTCTGCAGGCGGGATCGTAGCTTAGCATTTTTTTTTCTTTCTTTGCGATGCCAAGTCAAAATAACGGGACTACGCCTTCCAGACAAGTCTCTTCTGCGTCGTTAATGCCTTCAACGGCACCTCCAACAGTCAGCAGTTTCAAGAAAAGCCGCGTGCCCCCGTCTCGCCCTGCCAGTCCTCCACATAGCCGTCGCATAGTAGATCTACCGCCTGCTGAACAGGAAGCTCGGTACTCGGCTCTGTCACAGCATTATGGTGTCCCTGCGTTTCGCCCAGGACAGTCATTGAGCGAAGCTGTTTGCTTCAAGTGTCACGAAAAGGGCCACCTAGCATCAAAGTGCCCAACAAAGCAAGACACTGTCACACAGCAGCCAGCCACAGCTTTAAGATCATTTCATGCAGCAGCCCCTGCATTGCACACAAGCCCTTTGGAAGACGTCCATGGCTCCCATCTTGAGTGTTCCTTCTTTACAGCTCACATTGCACTTTTGGGCCCCTGCGACGCCTTCCCAGACACAGGGTCCAAGATAACTATAGTGACCAAGTCTGCCATCAAGAATCTTCCACTGATGCCCTGGACACGCGAGCCCCTAGCCGTTGTTGGTGGATCAAGTGTGCATCCCGAAGGCACAGTCTGCCTGAAAATTACAGTGGGCCCCATAACAGCTCTAGTGGAAGCCGCTGTGATCAGCAATAATGTCTTGCCAGTTATACTGGGTGAAGATTGGTTTCGTGCCAGCAATACAAGACTTGTGTTCGAGCCTCCAAATCCAGCCGAAATCCACCATCTGGCCTCTGGTACAGTCATTCATGCACACCAGAAGCTGTATCCACGTGCCTCATGCGCAGTAATTCCTCGGCAGTCTTTCCTAGCACAATGTACTGAAGTGCCATGTTCAGGCGGTCTCCAAGAAGCACCTCTCCCAGGAATGCAGCCCCTTTGGAAGCCTTTGTGCAAAAGCCAGCCAGAACAAGCCACTGTTGCACCAGAAGGTACAGTAGCCATAACAATTCATCCTGATCGTCCTCCCGCTTTTGTGGCAAAGGACTTATCAGAGATGCAGCAAGTAGCTCTATCTACGACCCTTTCAGATCATCTCACATTTGCTCGTGATGAGGATGACATCAGCCATTTCCAAGGTGTGGAACATTGCATAAACTTAGTGCCCGATGCCGTGCCGTACAGCCGAAGTCCGTGTCGACTTGCCTGTCTTTTTGCATTGCTAGTGCTGTACTTTTTCTTTTTCTTCTCTAGTTGTGTGAGCAGCAACGGCTCATTATTATCTGTCCTCCGCAAGGCCTCCCCAGAAAATCGGCCATCATGGGTAACTAAGTTAGAGGAAGCAGCATTCGCTGTAAATACCACACTCAATACAAGCACTGGCTTCAGTCCATTTGAGCTACTCTACGGGTACATCCCAAGGCTACCAGCGGAACGCTACCGGCCAGTGAGCAACTCCTCGCTCACAGAGCGTCTTCTGGATGTCCAAGCACATCGTACTGAGGCCATGGCTAACTGCGAAGACGCTCAAGATCGCAGGAAGCTCATCTATGACAGAATGCATCGTTCGCATACATTCAGTGTTGGTGATTTTGTGTGGGTCCGTCGCCAACAACCTGTGCTTCAAGGGCTTGAGAAACTGTCCCCTTGGTTCAGAGGCATCTACCGCCTAGCAGAACGTCTTACGCCTGCCACATTTAGGGCCATCCAGGTTTCAAGTCCGTCCACCAGGCACTCTGCTCAGCCAAGAACAGTGCACGTTTCACAACTGAAACGTTATGTGCCACCACTGCCTGTGAAGTGCCTGGAAGACACAGCGTCAACTTTGTCTTCGTCCTCTGAACAAGATTCGCCTTCGTGCCCTCAGCAGTGCGAACCTCCCAGCCTACAGCAATCAACCAGCAGTGTGTCACGTAGCTCAGAAACTGCATCTGCTTTGCCACTGAACGCTCAGCGCCCAGTCAGACAACGCAGACCGCCTACCCATCTTCAGGACTATGAAGTGGACTTTTGAAAGTGCTGTGCTTGTGCCTGTTGCAATTTCTTTAGAGTGTCTTTGCCTTTAGAGTTTGTCATCGCAATTTTGACTTTAATCCATGTAGAACATTTATTGCCTTGCCTCGTCTGTTACTATTTGCCTGTCATATGTCTCTGTTTTCCTGCCTCGCCATTCATGCCTAGTATTGCCATACATTGCCTGTTGTCCATGTCTATCTAGCATTTTCTCCCCTTTGCCGAGCCTTAGTTGACCATTGTAATCAAAGAGGACTTTGATCATAAAAGTGGGGCCGGATGTGAGGTGCCTCCGAGACTCCCACGTCCACTTCGCCAGTCGCCCGACAGATGGCAACACCTGTCTGGAGTTCTCCCCTGCTTTCCCGCCTTTAGTTTGGAGTGGAGAGCTGGGAGAGTCTGCCCCGCTGCCATGGAGGATGTTGTGTTGAGTCGCGCTGGCGCGCGCTAGCCCTTGTATTGTTCAGTATGCCTTGCCAACATTAATAAAGACGTCGACCTGCGTCGACGTTACTGCCTTCGTGTTAAGCCTCAAGCATCTCGCCCCAGCCTCGCCCTCACACTGCAACCCGACGGTTGCTGAGATATTCGCCGTTGATCCTCACTCCTAAGCCTTCCCAGTCTAAGAGCTTGAATACTTCTTTTAAGTAGGTAGTGAATAGCATTGGAGAGATAGGAGACAATAGCATTGGAGAGATCGGAGAACTTTAGACGACCACTAATAAATAATGTGAGGTAAATGGAGACAGACACCATATAACAGAACGAGAAAGCATGCGGTATGTTTATTCAGAGCACTTAAAAGGTGTCATCATGCACCAAAGTTTTATTATGCAAAGGAACAATGTACCACAAAGCACGTTGCACATTGTCATAAAATAAAGACAACTTTTGCAATTGGCTTCAGCAATTCTTCTCTTGAAATGGGACACCTTTGCTATGTGGGTGTTTCCGCCTATATTGTCACTTTGTGTGATTTAGCCTTCTGATCTTCATTTTCAAATTGTCCCCGTCACAGTGGTCAACTAGATAAAAACCCAGAGCATACTTCATGCAGGACACGTAGCCTGCACCTGTGGTGTAAAGAAATCCAAGGCGTCGGATACGTCGTGTCATCAGTTCTGGAATTATAGCATTCTTATAAAAGTAGACCAGGCCCTGAAGGACGTCTTGCCAAATTTCTTCATCAAGATGTATACGCTCCAGTGATAGGAGTGTTGAAGGTCAGCGTGGTCTGTGAAGATAACGAAGTCGCACCTTCGCGACTCCCATCTGTCCTTGTACTTAATAATAATAATGATCTTTTTTCAGGGCGATCTCACCATTGGTTACCGCTGAGCAGAAACCTTTATCAGAGCAGTAATCAACAACTCTTTGCCCAGCTTTCGAAGCGGGACACTTCACTTCTAGAAGCCCATTCTCACTGCCATCTCTCACAAGGCGATCGGGTGATGCGGTAATAAAAGAATGCAGTCCGTGAATCTGCAACCCTGTTCCCATGACATCTATATCTTTGTCATAGATTCGAATCAAGTCTACGTATTTTTCAACCGCTTTTGATTCATTCTGTATATCGTAGAGCCTGGGGTCACCATTCTTCCGTGTTTCCCTGCGAGGGTAAAGTATTTCTTTAACAAGCCCTTCTGGCTTCAGGCAGTGCAGTATCCTGCGGAACCTTGAAGCAGTGAGCCTGCCAGTTCTTTCTGTGGGCGATGCAGGGTTGTCACTCTGGCCTAACGTTTTTGCACATACATCCGCCCTCTGGGTAGCTGTGAGTGACACCTGGTTCTCGAAATATTCATCGAACAATGTGAGCCACTTCTGTGAATTCATGTCCTCTGTGTCCGTAATGGGGCTCACATTTCTCACTGGTGCTGGCCTCTCTGTGTAACGGTTCCACACCAGCTCAGGTGCAAGTGTGGCAATCTCGCTCCTACACTTTCGGACTGCCAAGCTGTTTTCAAGTAAGGAGAAAGCTCTCGTTTAGCCTTAATGTTTCTTAAGGTGGTGTCTATCAAGGGTTTCGTCACCTGTCCTGTAAATAACAAAATGCGGGGACTCGTATACAGATTATACACATGTAGTATACAGATTACTGGCCTAGGCCCAGAACTCAAGCTGTATTAGTCATAGCTCAGTTTGTATTATCAATCGGAGACGAGATTGTTCGACCGTTGGAAGTGCCGCCTGTGCCGTCATCGATGTTTCTTGCGGCAAAAAATATGTCCTTCACTAAACAGTAATTTGGAAGAAGGACCAATCATGCCATTGACCTACATTTTCGTAATCAAAAACGTTCCCTTAAAGACGGCATTTCTGACCGAGCCAGCGTAGTTCTTGCGTTGTCTAGGTAGTCCTTGAACAGAATAAAGGCCAAACAAATCATGTAGCCCCTTCGCACCTTCTTCTTGGTTCCAAATCTCGTCAGTTGGTTTACCCAAGCCACGAATGAAACCTAGAGCACCAGTAAAATGAAAAAAAATAAGGGTTGAATCGGCAAGCACTGAAGAATTAAGTAAATCAATGCACGGGACTAATTGGTACACCTTCGTGATTATGCTGCGCTGAGCTTTTACACTGGTTATTTTTACACAGATTATTTTTGTTTGAGAACACGTTAATATACAGAGAGAGAGAGAGAAAAAAACGTAAGCTCCATTCCACCGTATGAAGGTGGATCACCAGCCAAACTGTATATAGGGGCGGCGTCGTCGGTATCACTTCGTATGTAATACAGAGTTTCACACATTATGTTTGTTGGGCATGTTTAATTTAGCCGTAGTACGCTTCATTCACAAACACACACATACAATACTTATTACTAAGCTATGTACCCCACCCCACACCCTTCGATGCAAGACCACCTCACGAGGGTGATGCCACGCACGTTACAATGGTCGCTTTGTGGTCACTATGATAAACGGCCAGAGGTTCGGCGACAGCGGCGCCGACCAGATTCATGGAAAATGTAAGACCGGGCGCCTCGAGATCGTTGCCACCGTGTGGCCAGTGTGCTCGCTGCTCCACGGGAGTACGCACGACGCGCGGAAGCCGGCGACGGACACTCGGCGGCACGGGCTTCGACTACTTCTGCCAACGCCGCCGGGTCCAACGGCGACGGTTGCAGCCCGCCGCTGCTCCTGCTGCGCCATGGCAACGTTGGTAATTACCTCCACCTCCCCAACAGACACGTGATTTCATGGCAGTGAGCGCTACGTCACACACACGTGGCCAATCGCGCGCTTCGAGGTGAAAGAACCCGACCACGGTGGCAGAAAGTAGAGGTGGCCAAACTTGCCAAACGGCGCCGCTCCGCCAATGCGCAGCGCATGACGCGATGGTACTCGAGTTGCTGCCTTGCGTGAGGTGGCAGCAGGGGTAGTCTGGGCTCACTTCTCCGCTCCGCCGTACTTGAAAGTACCTAGCCGGCGGGCGTGGCGAGCATTCAAACGGTATTTTTACGTCTCCGACTTTTCAGAAAAAGCTTCGTGTCGTACTGTCGTACACCAGGGAGTCCTTCAATACCAGTGAATAGTTACCGTCGCTTAAAACGGACTTTTCGCGTGAATTTACGCATGCAGCGTGACTTCAGACGCGTCGTTTATTCCTTGTTTATTCGATTCTTGTATTTCTTTATTGTGCCGGATACAGATTTGTTCTGAGAACTATACAGTGCCTAATGCGTCATTGAGAAATGAACCACGCTTGAAACGAATATCTTTTTGCATATGTGCACGATCCAATACATTGGTTTCTTCTTCCTCATTACAATATTACTAAACGCTCCTTTATTAGCATTACGACTATGCGGAGACTGTATTTACGGTCTTTCCAAAACTACTGCTGGTGTGATGACCAATATATATATATATATATATATATATATATATATATATATATATTTGTTCATATTATTAGTAATGAAAAACGTTGGGTCGATAAATCTTCAGTTTCCAAGCACGTCACTAAAAGATTAAATCACTGGGAGGACCGGCTGATTTAGAAAGCAAAGCGCCACCGGAATATTCCTTGTAGAAGCTTCAGCGTGCGCGATCTGACTGCAGTGTGCATCCCACGTGAAGTCCACTGCGCCGCGTCTACAACGGGCGTGTTTTACGCCGTTTCTGTTTCTGAGCGGGCCACTCAGATGTCAAGCGGCCCGCTAAGGTCGGCCGCGAACACGAAGGCGCGGAGTCGCCACTCTGTCTAGATAGAACAGCGTCTAACTCCCATCGTTTACAGTTTCCTGCATTTCGTAGGCGCGTCCACGCTTACACTCGCCATCTGACGCTACTGGCGAAGGCGCCTCAACGGCACCTGAAAGGAGCTGAACAGTAATTAAACAATTGGTGACCGCGCAACAGTGAAATTTAGTTACACTCAGGCGATCATAAGTCAACTACGCCAACAAGCCCAAGGCTACGCGCAATGACCTGAAAACCAAATATTTTTTTTACGTTGTACACTAGCCGGCAAGATTTTTCACGCTTCCAGAAAAATAAACGCGCGTCCCTTGCGATCGGCGCTTTGTGTCAGTCTTGTCGAGATTACCCGCGCCGATTAAAAATTCTTAAGCTCCATAGAACCTGATACCCTCATTTTTGTGGGCTAGGCCGGCAGACAGCCTCTACAAGCTATTGAAAACAGCAACGAAGTTTTCAAGCCACACATTCGCGATAATAAACGACCTTTTACAGCACAGCGAAAGCCTGCGATGTGCGTCTTTGCGCCAATAAAACCCCTATCGCCCCCTGGCGACGGCTGTAGAAACTCGAGAGGTTCGGCGACGCGCTTGCGGCGCTCATTTGGCCACCTCTCCTATTCCACCACCGTGAACCCGACTCTCTCCATGCTCGTCATACTTCATAGAGGGCGCCAGGGGTTCCACTTTAAGGATTCAAAATGCTTCAGTACATATTAATTGTTCCACTGCTGCCTAGAGGGCCCTAGGGATTTCTGCACACAAACGGTTTTGCATACAAACAGACAAATCCCCTAGGCAGATACAGCTTCGCTGTAAAAAAAGGGGGGGGGGGGGGGGCAGTGCTATGTCATGCGATAATGCGACAGCCAGAACCACAGAGTTCAATTGCACCCATTCCGTCCTGCGAACTCGATTTAGGCTTCTGTAAGCGAGAAGGGAAGCGCAGGCGAGGACGGCAGAAAACTAGGTGGGGTGATGAAGTGTGCAGGCGCAAGTTGGAATCTGCTGGCGCAAGACCGGGGTAATTGGAGATCGCAGGGAGAGGCCTTCGTCCTGCAGTGGAGATAAATATAGGCTGATGGTGATGATGAAGTGTGATAGAGGGAGTGCTTACGCACTTTTGGATTGCGAGAGCTTCCCATATTTCTCTTTCCGTTTTCGATAATTCAGGTCTTGTGTAGTAGACGCGAGCATTTACACTGTTTACTAGAGTGAAAATGCTCCGTGTCGACATCTTCTTCGACCAGTTGCCTTCACCCAAAAAGATCACGTACTCGTGACGCCTAGGAAAAAAGGATGTTCCACATCCTCGCCCAAGGTTTGCGAGTGGTGGCGCTGGTTAACACTCCCAGGGTTAGTTGTAGTAGTTAAACATAGATACCCCAGAAAGTGGATGGGAAAACGGCCCCGCGGTAGCTCAATGGTGAGAGCATCGCACGCGTAAAGCGAACACGTGGACTCGTTCCCCACCTGTGGCAAGTTTTTTCATCCAGTTTAATTTGCATTAATTTATAATTTCTTTAGTTCACTTTGTAAGTACAATTTCCCCTATGTTGTCCTCGGTATCGTTGTTTGTTGGTTTCTAATTGCTCATTGCTCTAATTACCCGCCGCGGTGGCTTAGTCAGCTAAGGCGTTGCGCTTCTGAGCACGAGATCGCGGGATCGAATCCCGGCCGCGGCGGCCGCATATTGATGGAGGCGAAATGCAAAAACGCCCGTGTGTTTGCGTTCTAGTGCACGGAACCCCAGGTGGTCAAAATTAATCCGGAGCCCTCCACTACGGTGTGCCTCATAATCAGAACTGGTTTTGGCACGTAAATCCTTAGAAAAGAACATTGCTCTAATTGCTCATTGGTTTCTAATGAGCAAATACAAGAGCTGAAAATATCAAGATCATAACGTATTTTGTTGTATCACCGGACGTGTTTTTGCGTTAGTGGTGCAAGAGGAGTTCGCGCAGAAAATGCTGGGATTACCCAAGTTTGGACGAAGCACGCAGAACGTTGCAGCTGACGGTAACCGCAGACAGGAGAAGTGGTTGTGAATTAGTTTATACAAGTGGTCGCAGTTTCACCTGAAAGGCGAAGCATCAATTGCGATAGCAAATTTGTAGAGAGCTATACGGAGTAATGATAGTAGCTTTATCAGCTGTATAAACTTGGACATGCAGCAGCACCGGCAACACGCAGAACTGTTGTCGACGCTGTCGGCGTTTTGCCCGCGTTCGCACAAAATGCGTGCGGCGTTGCCGACTGTTGCAGGAGCCTCTGATATAAATAGGCACTTGGTGCCGCAGCTGAACGTCGCCTCCCTTCCCTCCCCTCCCCCACGGCCTCTCGCGCGTCGGAAGAAGGCGCGTTTGCTCTACATATATGGTGATTGTAAAGGAGGAAAGAGACGCCTACTTCTGCAGCCCTTAAGGAAGCACGGCGCAGAACGCGCGTTTGTTCTCCGCCGTGGGTTCACTCCCCGTGAAAGAGCACGTCCCTCGCGCCCTTTCACTCGCACATACAGCGTTCGGCGGCGCGCGGCGACGATTTCATCTCCATTGACGTCATACGGAACCTCACGGCAACGACGACGGCGACGGCGACGCCGACGGCAGAAATATGCTTTGGAGTGTCCATATAATTGCTATCGCAATAATAATCACGATAATTTCGCCCTATTTCTAGGCGTGTAATAGTATACATATGCAGTACCCGCTCATAGGCATAACATACACGGCGTCACAGAAATGCATCGTACAGGATACGAATGAAACGTCGCTGAACACATTCAATTTTAGCCACATTTGCCAAATTAATACAGTTCCATACAACAGAACTAAACTCTAACTTGGTGCGGACAAAAGCAGAATACAAGAGTCGCGCGTACAACTCGCTCTTTTCAAAGGAATGTTATCAAGTGAGTATTGGTATGATAAAGTGGATATTTTGCGACTAAAGGAAACAACAAGCGTCTTAATTGGGTTACTACGCAAAAAGTTGGAAGCACACCACTCCGCGACAGAATTCACATCTTCCTGTAATAATACACAATCCTGCGCTGATTCTATTTCGCGGTAAAGCTTAATATCATCAGCGTACAAAAGGAGACGCGAATGACGCAAGCATTTGTCAAGATTATTAACAAACATATTGAAAGATAATGGGACTAAGATAGACCCTTGCGGAACACCGGAAGTTGATTCATAAGGCAAAGAGTATTTAGCACCAATGCGAACATAATTTAACCGAGTGGACAGGTAGTCTTTAATCAGTGTGCACAGGCTGGTACTAACGCCGTAACTAAAGAGTTTATGGATAAGAATGTCATGAGAAACAACATCAAATGCTTTTGACAGGCCGAAGCATACTGCGTCTCCGATTAGCAACAGCGGGTCCCGCAGCAAGGTTTGTTTCCACAGACCTGCCTTGAACAAAGCCAGGGTGGCATATACTAATCTTATGCTTAAAGAAAAATGTCACAGTTTCGCCCTATCGGCGAAGCAATGAATGCGATAGCCACACAGCAATGTCATACGAAGTAAGGTGAGCGGCTTTGGTAGCAATATGAATTGTAGTAAACATGAGCTGATTAAGTAAGCAGGTGTGCTGCGGCGTAAGTAGACCGACATGAAGAGAGACTCGATGACCACGAGAAGGCGCGTGTGAAACGGTGGTGTTGATGAGAAGCGCTGCCCGTGGGCAGCGCGTGCGAAGGGACACACCTGTAGCACTGCACTGCCGATCCGGGCAGCTTTGCATGTGTAGCGTGCGTTGGAAAATGTGGCCCGACTATTACTAACTGTGGTGTGAGCGCGCACAAACAAACATGAATAGATCACACTGAATGACTGCAGACAACGACTGTCAAAACGCTGGCAGCAAGCGCATATACGCCGCAGCGGGCGAAGGTACGTGCGGTCTATCGCTTCAACGGAAACTGAGCGGCGAATGCACAGCGCATAAAGGTCAGAGCCGTGTGGAGATAAGAGACGGTGCGAGCGAGCGACGAGCGCGGTTGTTGGCAGAGTAGAAATGCGCCCCCCCCCCCCCCCCCCGCTCCCTCCGGCGCTCGCTTCCCGCTTCCTTGCTTGCGCGTGGAAGATTGAGTGCGTTCGCTCTCCGTGACAGCGTGCGTCCCCGCACGCTTCCGCTCGGGCATACGGCGCGCGGCAAAGATTTTATCTATACGGAACCTCACGGCGACGGCAACGACGACGGCGACGCCGACGGCAGAAATACGGTGTAAGTGTCCATATAATTGCTATCGCAATAAAACGACAGATGTGTAAACATAGCTATTTCAAACACTTTTGTAAACGGAGACAAGAGGGACACGGGGCCATAATTTTTCATGTCACTCACGCTGCCTATTTATGAATTGGCAAAACTAGTGCATTTTTCCAACAAGAAGGAAACGCACTCGTACGCAAAGCAAGATTAAAAATGTGCGTAAGGAGAGGGACAAAAATAGAGCAGCAGCCTTTGATAACAAATCTTGGTATTTGGTCGTAAGCTAAAGGAATGGGTTGGTTTCAACTTACGGTCGTCACGATATCGTGTTCTGAAAAACATGAAATGTTGAAATAGTCACTGAAGCTGTAGCGCCCACCGACGCCGCAGCGCGGGGCGCTTCGTTCGGCGCTCTCAGCTGGTGCCTTGGCGCCGGCTGTCAAAGAAGGGGAAAATAAAAGACGCGCAGCGCGTGCTCGAGGCGCAAGCTCGGCACACGCGGTGTCGTTTCAGAAGCCAGCCACGCTGGTCGTCGCAGCCTCGTTGCTCGGCTCGCCGCCTTCGCCCTTCTGATAAGGGACGACGGCACGGCTCGTACAGCCGCCATCACGTCCCTCCTACAAAGCTATACTGCTAGTCACGAGAGCTAGGAGCATGCGCTGTATTCAAGGAAACCGAGCAAAAATGTTGAGCGAATGCATTGGCGATATTGTCGCAGTTTCTAAGAATGCCACGAGGAAGGATGATTTATGACATTTATTTCGGCCCGCTCAGAACTGTAACCTTTTACATAGGTCCAAAAACGTTCGGGATCGCATTTTACGCGCTCTTCGACAAACTTAATGTATGCATCACTGTCTCTACCCATTTCACCTCGCTTCGCAAGGCACTCGTACCACCCCGATGATTCTGTTTTCTTCCTATGGTACCTTTGCTTTTTACGAAGTAAGCCACGCAATTCCTCAGAAAACCACGTAGGGTAGCGCGCGAAACTGTTTGCATGGAATGAAGGCTTCCAAAGCACATTATCAGTAAGCATGCTAACTGCTTCGTTGACATCTGTGGCACGGTACAATTCACACCAGTCGGCATCATTCAAATAGTGGACCTAGATAGTCGTCGTTCGGAAAAACAAATGGGCGAACAGGCTCGCTCGACACATGAATCGCCTCTAGAATAATTGCCAAGTCGAGCGGAACATGCCAATGGTCAACAGGAACTAAACCGCTAACAGCAACAGAAAACTCAGCAACACGGAAATTAGCCAGAATGCCATATAAAACATTTCCAGCGGCATTTGGGACCGTGCTAAATTGGGTATTGCAAGAAATCCGATAAAGATGAAAAGCGCATCACAGCGAGGGGATGATAAAGATACGGATGTCACGCGTCAAGAATCCCAAACAATAGACAGACCATTGACATCAGGAGATTAAATTTGGTACATCAATAACTTCAACTAAGTCATTCCTATGCTCAGAAAACTGCACGTTACTTACGTTAGGAGGGAAGTAGGCTGTGCAGAGCAACACATTTTGCCGCTTTTAACAGGATTTTCAACCCACACAGTTTCTGGTATAATCCCAAGGTTCGCATGCCTTAAAACGCTAAGATTGTTCCGCACGGCAATTAGCACACCACCGCGTATTTAACGCGCGCATCATACGCGCAGTAACATCCATGAACTGTGTATTCCGGTGGAAAGTAATTCTTAGTAAGTCGTTGCAAGGCCAAGTTTCAGATAAGCGTATAACATGCCATGAGCAGGCTAGCACGTTCTCATAGAAACAGGAGGATTTTGTGTGTAGACCGCGAACGTTTTGTTAAAGAACGAAGCACTTCAATAATGAGGGTAGAAAAAAGTTTCATTATTTTGTCGCTGGCGTCCCTGTATGCATCATGGCTGCCGCAGAATGTCCTGAACAGGCAACGCTTCGCCCAAATGTTTTCCGAGTGCATTTTTAAATGTGAAGCATTTCTTGGCGAACATTTGCCACTTTGACAGTATATATATATATATATATATATATATTGTAAGGAAGATGACGAACGATGACGCAGAGTCAGCAGCATGGGCAGCATCAAGCGCGCAGCAGAAGCTCGAGCGAGAGGACTGTGCTCGGTGCATCTTACGACCCGCTGTCGCTACGAACCCCAATAAATCCCCTTTATAAGTGGTGGAGCCGTGCTGGGTAACGTTCCACTCTACCATCCTGGAACTTCGTTCGCGGACGCTACCCTCTGCCATGCCGGACGCCGACCAGCAGACTCTTCCATCGCCACCCGTCCCTTGCGCTGGCACCGTTCGCCAGCGGGAACCTCCCATCTTCAGCGGAACCGACGACAACGACGTTGAAGAGTGGCTGTCATCTTATGAACGGGTGAGCGTTCACAACAAATGGAATGACTCGGACAAGCTGGCTTACGTATCCTTCTATCTTGCGGGCGTCGCCAGTCTCTGGTTCAGGAATCATGAGAGGGATATCCGAACGTGGTCGGCGTTCAAGACGTCGATTACCGCAGTATTTGACCGACCCGCCGTCAGGATACTCCGAGCCGAGCAGCGTTTGCGTACACGCGCACAGGACACGGGTGAGACGTTCACCAGCTATATAGAAGACGTCCTCGATTTGTGCAGGCGCGTGAACGCTGCCATGACGGAAGCGGAAAAGATTAAGCACGTCATGAAGGGCATCGATGATGACGCGTTCCAGATGCTTCTGGCCAAGGACCCGCGCACTGTTGGCGACGTTATCAGCTTGTGCCAGAGCTATGATGAATTGCGAAAGCAGCGAGCTCTGACAAGGCGACATCCCACACCTAATGCGGCGTCACTCTGCAGCCTGACCACCGGCCCCGAACAAGCCTCCTTGATAGCCCAAATCAAAGATTTCGTCCGCGAAGAAGTCGCACGACAGCTGTCTCTGGTGTCCATCACTCCGGAGTCTGCCAGCACTTTGCCGTCTCCTCTCCGTAATGTGATCCATGAAGAGGTCACGAAAGCGCTGCCAGCTGTTCACCAGCAGGATGCCATGGCTACACCGTTAACTTATGCTGCGGTTGCTGCAATGGCCCCTCGCAGTGCGCCCGTACCACGTTTCCAGCAGCCTGTGCACCGCCCTCCTCCTGCCGCTCCCTGGGCCAGCACTGCCGTCGCTAACCCGTGGCGTACGCCGGACAATCGCCCTATATGCTTTGCATGTAGGTATCCCGGTCACGTCGCAAGGTTCTGCCGCCGCCGATCGCAGGCGTTCGATGACGATCGACGAGCGTCCTATGTGCCGCCCGATCCAAATGTGCCTTACGGACCCTTCGATCCATCACCACCTCGCTCCCAGACTGATCGCCGTCCTCGCTTCGAACGCTTCCGGTCACCCTCCCCACGTCGCCGATCGCTTTCTCCTATGCGTCAGCGACCCGTCTCTAACGAAGAGGGAAACTAGACGACGCAGTTCCTGAGGCAAGAACTGCGCAAGTGTCGACATGCCGAAGTCCTCTTCCTTTACCTGCCAATGTCATTGATGTGTTTGTCGAAGATGTCGCTACAGTCGCCCTCGTCGATACCGGTGCCGCTATTTCAGTTATGGATGCCAGGTTTTGCCGCTTGCTTGGTAAAGTGACGACGTCTCTGTCTGGATTGTCGCTTCGAACGGCAAGTGCTCAACCCATTCGCCCTACCGCTGCTTGTACAGCCCGTGTAACCATACAGGACGTTTTATACACGATTGAGTTCATAGTTCTTTCATCGTGCTCCCACGCCGTTATTCTAGGATGGGATTTTCTCTCACGCCACAATGCCATCATAAATTGCACTCGGGCTGAGATTGAACTTTCCCACCTTGGTGACCTGGCCTCGGTCGATGCTCATCCTGCCGCTAAACTTCTCGTGCAAGAAGACACCTGTATTCCCCCGTGCTCTTCAGCATTCGTACCGGTCTCGTGTAGTGCTATATCCGACGGGACGGTCTTATTCATGCCCTCTCATCACTTTGTTACCCGAAAAGCGCTTCCTTTGCCCTTTGCAGCTCTTGACCTCGCCGCCGGTGTCAGCACGATGCCCGTTTACAATCATCTTTCGTCGCCGCTATCACTGCTCCGCCGCGAATGCCTTGGTTACGTCGAGTCGGTTGATTCAACCCGAATTGTCTCCGTCCTCGACGAAATGCCTTCTACTGCCGTTCATGCACTGAGTGCCCTCTCCGTAGCCGACTCAGCATGGACAGATGTGTTCAGCCCATTCATCGCCGACGATTTGACACATTCGCAACGATCTCAACTTCTCGCACTCCTTCAGCACTTCCACCGTTCTTTCGACGTTGCGCAAACATCTCTTGGCCGTGCATCGACAGTCGAGCATCACATCGACACTGGCTCTCACTCACCGCTGCGACAAAGACCATATCGCGTGTCTGCTACGGAACGTCGCGTCATTGCAGAACAGGTCGATGACATGCTTCGTCGGGGCGTCATTCAACCTTCACAGAGCCCATGGGCCTCTCCCGTGGTACTCGTCACGAAGAAAGACGGTTCCATCCGCTTCTGTGTTGATTTTCGACGGTTGAACAAGATTACACTGAAGGACGTCTACCCATTACCACGCATCGATGATGCTCTGGACTGTTTGCAGGGAGCCGAGTTCTTTTCTTCGCTGGATTTGCGGTCAGGCTACTGGCAGGTTCCGATGGCAGAGGCCGATCGCCCGAAAACTGCCTTTGTTACACCAGACGGCTTGTATGAATTTACCGTCATGCCTTTCGGACTTTGCAACGCACCTGCTACGTTCGAAAGAATGATGGATAATGTTCTGCGTGGCCTCAAATGGAAAATTTGTCTTTGCTATCTTGACGACATTGTGGTATTCGCCCCTGATTTCGCAACGCACCTGCTCCGCCTCCAGCACGTACTCACTTGCTTGACCAACGCCGGGTTGCAACTTAACCTGAAGAAATGTCGCTTTGCTGTTCGTCAGCTCACAATTTTAGGCCATGTCGTGTCAAAGGAGGGCGTTCGCCCGGATCCCGAGAAGCTACGTGCTGTTACTGCGTTCCCAAAACCTACCACTATCAAAGAGCTACGCAGTTTCATCGGCCTCTGCTCTTACTTTCGGCGATTCGTTCGAAACTTTGCGTCAATTATATCACCTCTCACGCAGCTCCTTGGTGGCTCTAGAGATCTCTCATCATGGTCTCCAGAGTGTGACGACGCCTTCACAACCTTGCGCCGTCTTCTCACGACGCCACCCATTCTTCGCCATTTTGACCCTCAAGCGCCAACCGAACTTCATACTGACGCAAGTGGTGTAGGCCTTGGTGCTGTGTTGGCACAACGTCAACCTGGCCACACAGAATACGTCGTCGCATACGCGAGTCGCACGTTAACCAAGGCGGAGGCCAATTACAGCGTAACAGAAAAGGAGTGTTTGGCCATTGTGTGGGCGCTTGGCAAGTTTCGCCCATATTTATACGGCCGATCTTTTGACGTAGTGACCGACCACCACGCACTATGTTGGCTGTCGACGCTAAAAGACCCATCGGGCCGCCTTGCCCGCTGGGCATTGCGAATTCAAGAATATGACATCCGCGTGGTTTACCGTTCCGGGCGAAAGCACTCCGACGCTGACGCGCTATCCCGATCACCGCTTCCCCCGCAGGCCAGTCACGACTCCTCCTGCGAGTGCACATTGTCATCTCTGGACTTTGACACTATCGCCTCTGCACAGCGTGATGATCCCTGGACTGCATCTCTGTTCGACCTTCTCTCGGATACGTCGAAAGTTCCAGCGTCACGAACGCTTCGGCGCCAAGTTCCTCATTTTGCGATTCGAGACCAGCTACTGTATCGCCGCAACTATGCCCCAGAGGGTCGCACATGGTTACTCGTCATTCCGCGAACCTTGCGATCAGAGATTTGCTCCTCGTTCCACGTCGACCCTCAGTGTGGCCACGCGGGAGTCTTCAAGACCTACGAAAGACTTCGACACCGCTATTACTGGCGGGGAATGTACAATTTTGTTCGCAACTTCGTCCGCTCGTGTCATGAGTGCCAACGTCGCAAAGCGCCACCGCACAACTCCGCCGGTGAACTCCAGCCTTTACAATGCCCATCCCGACCCTTTGATCGCGTGGGCATAGATCTCTACGGGCCACTTCCGTTGACTACTACCGGCAACAGGTGGATCATCGTTGCGGTAGACCACTTAACACGTTATGCGGAGACTGCTGCTCTACCAAATGCTACAGCGCAGGAGGTCGCCAATTTTATACTACGCCGTTTTCTCCTTCGTCATGGAGGTCCACGTGAACTTTTGAGCGACAGAGGCCGCACCTTCTTATCTGAAGTCATCGAACAACTGCTTGCTGCATGCGCTATTGTTCATCGTAAATGCACTGCCTATCACCCACAGACTAACGGTACCACGGAACGCTTCAACCGAACTCTTGGTGACATGCTCGCCATGTACGTCTCACCTGATCACTCTAATTGGGACCTAGTTCTTCCGTTTGTCACCTACGCCTACAACACCGCGACTCAGGCCACTACCGGATTCTCACCCTTTTACCTTCTTTACGGCCGTCATCCTTCGCACACAATAGACACCATTCTGCCCTACCGGCCGGACCCATCCGAATGCCTGCCGATCTCGGAAGCAGCCAGACACGCCGAAGAATGTCGCCAGCTGGCCCGCCAATTCACCTCAGACGACCAGAACCGTCAAAAAGCCGTTCACGACGCCCGGAACTCGACTCCCAATTTTCTCCCGGGCGCCCTCGTCTGGTTGTTAGTGCCACACCACACGCCTGGGCTCGCTTCAAAACTCCTTCCGAAGTACGACGGGCCATACCGCGTTCTCGAGAGAACATCACCCGTTAATTACCTGGTTGAGCCGCTCACGCCGCCGTCCGACATGCGACGTCGGAACCGTGAAGTCGTTCACGTTCAGCGCCTCAAGCCATATCACCTTTCCATCGTCCTTCCGGACAACTAAGTCGCCAGGATGGCTCCTTTATTTCCGCGGGGCCCTTGTAAGGAAGATGACGAACGATGACGCAGAGTCAGCAGCATCGGCAGCATCAAGCGCGCAGCAGAAGCTCGAGCGAGAGGACTGTGCTCGGTGCATCCTACGACCCGCTGTCGCTACGAACCCCAATAAATCCCCTTTATAAGATATATATATATATATATATAGGAAAATCCGAAGCACAACTTCGCGGTTATCTTAGGTTTATTATTTACCCAACAGTTTCGGTCGGTGGACCGACCTTTTTCAATTTACCCAACAGTACCGAAACTGTTGGGTAAATAATAAACCTAAGATAACCGCGAAGTTGTGCTTCTGATTCTCCTATATACGCTTGGCCCATTGAAAAATCCAGTTACTATATATATATATATATATATATATATATATATATATATATATATATATATATATATAGCCGCTACGTCTTGGTGCTCTCATGGTTGTATCGTTAGCTTGGTAGGTACCAAAATTGGCATAGTATGACAACAGTGTCTGACGAATATAAATGACAGGTCATGACACGAATTTCATGTCATGCGTGTCATGTAGGTCATGAGCATGACTCTGCAAAAATGACAATGTTTCAGCGAAAAAAAATGAACACTCAAAAAACACTGAAATGGGTTCGGACGTGGGTACTAAGTGAAGGAAACACTCAAGAATAATGGTAGAATTTATAGTCATGAGCATGACTCAGCAAAAATGACAATGACTCGGCGAAAAAGATTAACACTCAGAAACCCCTGAAATGGGTTCTGACGTGGATACTAAGTGAAGGAAACACTAAAGGATGATGGTAGAAGTTATAGTCATGAGCATGACTCAGCATAAATGTCAACGACTCAGCGAAAAAACATTATTACACAAAAACCACTGAAATGGGTTCGGACGTGGGCACTAAGTGAAGGAAACACTAAAGGATTGTGGTAGAAGTCATAGTCATCACCATGACTCAGCAAAAACGAGAATGACTCAGCAAAAAAAAGATTAACACAAAAACCAATGGAATGGGTTCGGGTGTGGTATTAAGTGATGGAAAAGGCTAAAGGCTGATGGCCGAAGTCATAGTCATGAGCATGACTAAGGCTTTCGCTTTAAGGTTAGGTGTAGCTAAAGGGACTCCTGAGGACTCATGACATGCGTGTCGTGTAGGTCATGAAAGAGCCGTCTACGTCTTGGTGCTCTCGTTGCGTTGACTTGGTAGGCACAATGTTTCGCATAACATCGATTCCCACAGGGCGTGGGATCTGCCGGCTTTTTTTGGAAGACGTTCTCGTTCACTGTGACCCGGAAGGAAACGTAGCTTTGCTTTGAGCTTTTGGCAGTCGACATTTCCAGCGTAGCACAGATTTGCTCGCGAAGGGGCCAAGCGCGACACGAAAAGCGAGCGCCTTCCAGGCACTTGCCCCCAGCGACGGCTTCGCCCTCGTGTGGGGCCTGAACGAAATTGGTTGTAGGCCTAGAACCGCATTTGCTTCCCGCGATGGAGCCAGTGCCACGCTGGGCTGTGGTTCACGAAGCCTGTGGAGAGGGCCGATTTACTTGCGACGTGGGACCAAAAGGACGCCAGGCCACTCGTTTCCGTCATCTTGCTGCACGTGCGCTCTGTGTTCCGGGCCAGGTGCAAGCGAAGGTTGTCGTTGCTCTTCAGGTCCAGAACCACGCTTGTAAATCAAGCGATTTTGTCGCACAGGGCCTGCACGAAGACACCAAGTTGGCCGCAGGCTTCATCGCAGGCAGTGACGGCCTGGTCCAGCGAGGCACTTACAGCAGGCTTCTACATATATAGTCCTATATTGACGCACCCTTTGCGTCTAGTACTCTGGGAGCACTTGTAAGTGATCGATCCCGTATGCATCGTACTCTTCGTCAACGATGTTCAAACACTTGCAGCGGAACCAGCGGCTTCAAGGCCCATAGCAACCTAGAAATTGTTGTCGACAGAAGAACGGCTACGAGCACGAATCGTCCTTTGAACCCGTCATGGCATGTCAGCAGAAGAAACACGTTGGCGGAATGGGGGAGCGCGGCAAGAGCGTGTCCGCGATCATTCAGTGCGCAGAATCGAATGATACACATGAATTTTGTACTGTACTATTTTTCATTTTTTTCTCATTTGTTGTGAATTTTCTCAGCTAATTATTTCTAATTATTCCAGACACTTCAGTAACTCAACTTGTAACTAAACTTATGCTCTTATATGATATCTATAATGAAACCCATGAATTTTGTATTGTACTATGTTTTTCTGTTTTTCTTAATTTCGTCCCCGGTCGTCTCAGGAGGTGAACCAGAAGTGCTGCGCAAGAAACAAGAGTGTCACTCGATGCTCGTGCCACTAATAAACAAAGTCCAAGTTTCGCCCGAGAGGCGGCGGATTGATAGCGATAGCAATGTATTAGACATCTACGAGAAGTACTGTTTGTAGTTTTATTAGCTTTTTAAATTGCAGTAAGCATTCGCTTGCCAATTAAATTAATAGGCATGGCAAACACGAGCAGAAATCACTCGATCAATGCGAACACTCGCTGTGTCGACGCTTGCGTGATGAAAAACCGTGTTGGCCTGGAGTTTTGGTCTCGGACTACCTCTAACACCAGCGTTTCCGACACTTGAGATAATGCGACCTTTACTTGGTTACGTGACCTTTTACAAGATGCACGGGAAGACAGCACACGTGAAGCAACCAGCCATCTCGTCTGTCCAGTCTTTACACCCGCTGCAGATTACCTCCAAGATACGGCGCTGAGCCCGCATATGCGCTGAGCCGCGTGGTAAGCTACGCGCAGCCAGGGCAGGAGTAGAGGAGAAGACGCGCACTCACCTGCCCCCCGCCCTTACGCGCATTTCGTCCCGTGGCTTCTAACATGGGCACGCGGAAAGACGGCTCGCATCAAACCACCATCCTGCTGAGTTCACCCTCGCACGCTTTCTCTCGTACACCAGGCAAACGGCCCGCCAGGTGCAATCTTAGTGCACTTGTACTTTATACGTAACCTAACGTCGACGTCAACGCCGACGACGACGGCTGTATCCACAAAATTGCTATCGCAATAATACATACCAAAGCAGTAGGCTAGGCTCACCGCTGTCTCCGCGACAGCGTACACGGCACCGTACGAGCCGAGTTGTCTGCTCTCCAGGCGCAGCGCAAGCAGGGGCATCAGACAGACATCGGCAACACCTGCACATCCCGCGAAAAGATATCGACAAGCGTTGAACACGGGTTTGCACTTGAATGTTTTGTAGTTTTGATTTATCAGAACGACCTGACTAATGAAGGTCAGTCATTTATTAAGCTATATTGTCACGTTGTAGTGACGGTGAAGAATGGCAGTGTGAAAGCTAGGGAAAACACGGGGAATGCGGGAGATGGAAATTTAACACGATGAGCAACACGAGCACAAGGTGAGAGCAGGAGCCAACGTTTCGACAAGTTCATCCATAAGATCAAGACATTGCAACTAATAGGCATGAACGATTCAAAGGGCGCTTTAGAATCTATTCGCTATGCTAAACTTCAAAGCATAGGCAACAACACTTAGTTATTTTTCATTGATTTGCTTAGTTTTTCTTTTTTTCGTTATTCGATTGTCAATAATTTTTCAACCTCCCTTTGCTTTCACTCATTCCTTTCGTTCTTTTATTTATATATTTGCTCCCCCCCCCCCCCCCCCCCCCACCGTTTTTTTCCCCACAAGCACCATTGTTCTGCCGCTACTTTTATTCTCCCTGTCAGACACGATAGTTCACTGACCTCCAGCGGAGCAAATACCGCCCGGCCCCCGTTGTCCAAGCCGCTTCCATGAAAAGAGGAACCTGCCATGACACGTCAACCTGCTAACACACGGCGCTGCCTCAAACTCCTCCTCCGACTATCAGTAGCACATTATCTTTCTTTTCAATTCTACACCCTCGCCGCTAACACACTCTCGCTCGTTACCTCACCAACCCGCCTTACCTTCTCTCCCCTTTAGAAGAACCCTTCCTATATATGTCCTCCATTGAGAGACAGTTATCGTGCTGCACTTAACCTAAACTTTCACCCCTTCCAACTATAATCTCCTTATACAGTGACGAGGAGAAAATACGTCGCCTTGAAGAAGACAAGTCCACTTGTCGAAACGTTGGCTCCTGCTCTTACCTTGTTCTCGTGTTGCTCATAGTGTGAAAGCTGTGAGTTACCAATTTTTACAAACTATTTATTGGGCGAACTTGCGCCCAGCAAAACAAGTAACCCTCAAGCACAACGATAGCAGCGAGCAAAGTCGGCGATCGTCAAAAAATCTGATCTGTGGGTCAAGCGCGTCGGCTGTTATAAATGACTCGTCGAAGGTTCAAGCGTAATCGCTGGCACCCGCGTGTCTTCTAAAAAGTACCACACAATTCGCGTGGCGTATGCAATCAGATTACACAGGGATCAGTGGCAACAGACAACGGATAGAACTATCGATAACATCAGGTAAACTTCCGATACATGCAGGCGTGTTCTGCGCCGAGCGATGACGTTTAGCATTTGTTAGCCGGTGAAAAGCGGTGAAAAGTACGAGGTCTGTTAGAAAAGTATTCGACCTTTGGACGCAGAAAAAAAACTGGCATAACTGGAGCGTTGGAAACCTAATCACCCTCAAAGTAGTCTCCTTGGGACTCCACACACTTCTCCCAGCGGTGCTACCATTGTTGGAAGCATTGCGAGAAGGCCTCTTTTGGAATGGAGTTGAGCTCAGCTGTCGTTGCAGCCATAATGTCCTCTCTTGTCTGAAATTGCGCTCCTTTCAATGGTCTCTTGATTTTGGGAAACAGCCAGAAGTCGCAGGGGACCATATCAGGAGAGTAAGGAGCCTGGTGAACGACAGGAGTCTGGTTTTTCGTCAAGAAAGTCTGAATCAAGCGCGAGGAATGTGCAGTAGCATTGTCGTGATGGATGCACCAATTTCCTCTTGACCACAACTCCGGTCTCTTGCGCCGCTCAGCATCACGTAGGCGACGGAGAACATCCTTGTAGTACTCTTTGGTGATTGTTTGACCCTGTGGTGCGTACTTGTGGTGTACCACACCGCGGGAATCAAAGAAAGCAGTCAGCATCACTTTGAAGTTGCTGCGCACTTGGTGGTCCTTGTTTGGTCTTGGTGACGTGGAATGCTTCCACTGTGACGACTGGGATTTGGTTTCCGGGTTGTACCTGTACACCCAAGACTCGTCACCAATGATTATGGTGTTCATGAAGTCGGGGTCACTGTTTGTGGAATCCAGCATTTCCTGTGAGACTTCAAAACGAAGTTGCTTTTGCTCCACCGTGAGCAGCTTCGGCACGAATTTCGCCGCAACTCTCTTCATGGCCAAATCTTTGGTCATAATGGAATGTGCAGAGAAAAGTGCTTATGCCCACCTCTTCCGCAATTTCTCGGATAGTCACACGACGGTCCCGCATCACCACAGCGTTCCTGTGGTGATGCCTGGTCATTTCGTCATGTCATTTCATCAAATAACCTGGTCATTTCGGCATGTTGATGGCCGACCGGAGCGTGGATAACTCTCCACCGATGTACGGCCGTCTTTAAACCGTTTGTACCACTCCTTAATCTATGTGCTGCTCATAGCATCGTCCCCGAAAGCCGTCTGAATCTTCCGAATGGTTTCCACCAGTTTCTGGCAAAATTTGATGCAGTAGCGCTGCTCCAGTTGCTCCGCCATTTTCCTTGCAATAAAGAATGTCGCAGTTTCGTCCGAAAGGCGAAGCATCAATTGCGATAGCAAATTAGTAGATAGCTATTCGGAGAAGGGATAGTAGTTTTATCGGCTGCATAAACTTGGGCACATTCGCTTACTAACTGAATTAACAAGCGTGGTGTCAGCGCGCACAAGCAAACATGAATAGATCACACTGAATGGCCGCAGCCAGTTCTAACACCATGTACCGCAGACAACGACTGTCAAAACGCTGGCAGCAAGCGCAGCCGCCGCAGCGGGCAAAGGTTCGTGCGGTCTATCGCTTCAACGGAAACTGAGCGGCGAATGCACAGCGCATACAAAGGTCAGAGCCGTGTGGAGATAAGAGACGGTGCGGGCGACCCCCACAGTCGGGCAAAGTGCGAGCGCAGTTGTTGGCAGAGTAGAAGCTGCGCCCCCCTCCCTCCCGCGCAGCCTTCCCGCTTTCTTGCTTTCGCGTGGGAGATTGAGTGGCAAGTTCCCCTTGCGCCCGGTTGCAAGATACGCCTTTGGTGCCGAAGCACCGCGTCGCCCCGCCTCCCTCTCTCCCTCCCTCCCATACCCCCACGGCCTTTCGCGCGACGTTCGCGTTTGCTTTCCGCCGTGCGTTCGCTCTCCGTGATAGCGCGCGTCCCCCGCGCGCTTTCGCTCGCGCATACGGCGCGCGACTACGATTTTATCACCCTTTTACTTTACACGGAATCTCACGGCGACGGCGACGCCGACGGCAGAAATCCGGTTGAAGTGTCCATATCATTGCTATCGCAATAAAAACCGACGAGAGCACTGCGCACTAAACGCTGCGTCCCAGTGACTGACGCTATCGGCAGGCGGGAAAAAATTCGCGTATGCGCACGAAGGTTCAAGGTCGGCTGACGCAAGCGCGCTTGTTTCATATCCATCAGGTGTTTGCAAAAAAATAAGGTCAGATACTTTTCTAAGAGACCTCGTAGATACATTGGTCAATATATTGATCTCTAGCTGCATTATTTACTGCGTATTATCATCTGACGCTGAGCTTCCGGCCGCAGGGTGAAAAACCGGAACAAAATTACGGTTCCGTTCGGGCATCGGTTTAACACGTCCAAATTTCATTCCAGTTAAGTTCCTGTTTGAAGAAATAAAAAAATATATATATAATGGTTCGCGAACCGGTTCGCAACAATGAATCGGTCTGCAAACCGGTTAGGCACAGTCGATTTTATCCTGCCCCATGGTGATGTGCCGCATACTACTATCGAATTGTCCACATGACGCATGCGAATGTTTCATAACGACCAGGCAAAAATAAAAAAATTAATTCACAGATAAGGGGAAATTTTCATGTACATAATAAAGTCTGAGATAATTAATAAGAAACCCTGCGTCAACTGGTTGGCGTAGCTTCCACACTGGTCACTTTGACCGACGCAGGGGTCATTTATCATTTTTCTTCAGGTTTCTACTACAGGCCTGATGATGAACGAACTGTGGTGTGTCATCTGTGGTGTCGAAGACAGCGCCAATTCACATTGTATTACAAAAAATTACAACTTCAAACTTCTATCCTGTAGCAAAGAAAGAAGACAACATGGCTTTAGCTCAGTTTGCAGCTTTTTAGAAGCAGGTGAAGACATTCACGCTTTTGAACAATATAACAAGGACGGTTTGTGCTGCACCCGCCACGGTGGCTCAGTCAACTAAAGCGTTGCTCTGCTGAGCACTAGATTGCGGGATCGAGTCCTGGCTGCGGCGGCCGCATTTCGATAGATGCGAAAAGCAAAAACGACCGTGTGCTTGCATTATACTGCACGTTAAAGAACCCCAGGTGGTCAAAATTATTCTGGAGCCCTCCACTACGGCGTGCCTCATAATCAGAACTGGGTTTGGCAGTTCAAACCCCAGAATGAAGAAGAACGGTTTGTGCTGAACCCTTCTTTGAACTTCCTTTTTACCTTCGCATGGTCTTGCGCTGTCTAAGGACGGACAAAGAAGTCAACGCATGCACAAGGTGCCCCACGAATGATTTCCACAACTCGAAATTATTGTACTCTGCTTGGTTAAACACCAAACATGCGTTGAACCATGGTACGTAACAAAAGCAGATTTCGCGTGCCGTTTACAGCCTCGGTTACTGTTCACTGAGAGGGTCATCATCATCATCAGCCTATATTTTATGTCCACTGCAGGACGAAGTCCTCTCCCTGCGATCTCCAATTACCCCTGTCTTGCGCTAGCGTATTCCAACTTGCGCCTGCAAATTTCCTAACTTCATCACCCCATCTGGTTTTCTGCTGACCTCGACTGCGCTTCCCTTCTCTTGGTATTCATTCTGTAACCCTAATGATCCATCGGTTATCCATCCAACGCATTACATGGCCTGCCCAGCTGCATTTCTTCCGCTTAATGTCAACTAGAATATCGGCTATCCCCGTTTGTTCCCTGATCCACACCGCTCTCTTCCTGTCTCTTAACGTTAGTCCTAAGATTTTTCGTTCCATTGCTCTTTGTGCGCTCCTTAACTTGTTCTCGAGCTTCTTTGTTAACCTACAAGTTTCTGCCCCATATGTTAGCACCGGTAGAATGCAATGATTGTACACTTTTCTTTTCAACGACAGTGGTAAGCTCCCAGTCAGGATTTGGCAATGCCTGCCGTATGCACTCCAACCCAATTTTATTCTTCTGTGAATTTCTTTCTCATGATCAGGGTCCCCTGTGAGTAATTGACCTAGATAAACGTACTCCTTTACAGACTCTAGAGGCTGACTGGCGATCCTGAATTCTTGTTCCCTTGCCAGGCTATTGAACATTATCTTTGTCTTCTGCATATTCATCTTCAACCCAATTCTTACACTTTGTCGATTAAGGTCCTTAATCATTTGCTGTAATTTGTCTCCATTGTTGCTGAATAGGACAATGTCATCTGCAAACCGAAGGTTGCTGAGATATTCGCCGTTGATCCTCACTCCAAAGCCTTCCCAGTCTAAGAGCTTGAATACGTCTTCTAAGCATGCAGTGAATAGCATTGGAGAGATTGTGTCTGTTTGCCTGACCCCTTTCTTGATAGGTAACTTTCTACTTTTCTTGTGGAGAACCAAGGTAGCTGTGGAATCCTTGTAGATATTTGCCAAGATATTCACGTATGCCTCCTGTACTCTTTGATTACGCAATGCCTCTATGACTGCTGGTATCTCTAATGAATCAAATGCCTTTTCATAATCTATGAAAGCCATATAGAGAGGTTGATTGTACTCTGCAGATTTCTCGATTACCTGATTGGTGATATGGATATGATCCATCGTAGAATATCCCTTCCTGAAGCCAGCCTATTCTCTAGGTTGGCTGAAGTGAAGTGTTGCCCTGATTCTATTGGAAAATATCTTGGCGAATATTTTATACAATACTGAAAGCAAGAGAATGGGTCTATAATTCTTCAATTTTTTAACGTCTCCCTTCTTATGGATTAGTATAATGTTGGCGTTCTTCCAGCTCTGTGGTACACTTGAAGTTGTGAGGCATTGCGTATAAAGGGCCGCAAGCTTTTCAAGCATGATATCTCCTCCATCTTTGATTAAATCTACTGTTATTCCATCTTCTCCAGCAGCTTTTCCCCTGGTCATGTCTTTCAAGGCCCTTCTAACTTCAGCGCTAGTTATAGAAGGAGCCTCTGTATCCGGTTCATCACTATATTGAATGAAAGCTTGGCTGTTTTAGGCACTGTACAGGTCAGTATAGAATTCTTCCGCTGTTTTTACTATGTCATCGAAATTGCTGATGATATTACCATGCTTATCTTTCAGTGCATACATCTTGCCTTGTCCTATGCCAAGCTTTCTTCTTACTGATTTAATGCTGCGTCCATATTTTACGGCTTCCTCAATCTTTCCCACGTTATATTTTCGAATATCCCTTGCTTTCTTCTTGTTGATCAGTTTTGACAGTTCAGCGAATTCTATCTGATCTCTTGAGTTGGACACTTTCATGTTTTGTCGTTTCTCTATTAGGGCCTTTGTTTCTTGGGAGAGCTTACCTACTGGTTGCCTTGGTGCCTTACCTCCCACTTCAATTGCTGCTTCTGAGATAAACCTAGTTACGGTTTCATTCATTACCTCTATGTTGTCTTTATCTTCATTTTCTAAAGCTGCATATTTGTTTGCGAGCACCAGCCTGAATTGGTCTGCTTTTACCCTTACTCCCTTTAGGTTGGGCTGTTTCCTCTTGACTAATTTCACTCTTTCTCTCTTCAAATTGAAATAAATCCCAGACCTCATTAACCTATGGTCACTGCACTTTACCTTACCTAACACTTCTACATCCTGCACTATGCTTGGATCGGCAGAGAGTATGAAATGTATTTCATTGCTTGTTTCTCCATTAGGGCTTTTCCAGGTCCACTTCCTGTTGCTGCGCTTCCTGAAGAAGGTACTCATTATTCGGAGCCTATTCCTTTCCGCGAATTCTACTAACATCTCTCCTCTTGCATTCCTAGAATCGATGCCGTAGTTGCCAATTGCTTGCTCACCAACCTGCTTTTTCCCCAATTTTTCACTGAAGTCGAACATGACTACAGTATACTGAGTTTGCACCTTTTTAATTGCTAATTCAACATCTTCATAAAACTGTTCTACTTCCTCATTATCGTGACTAGAGGTTGGGGCGTAGGCTTGTACTACCATCATTTTGTACCTCCTATTCAGCTTTATTACGACGACTGCTATCCTCTCACTAATGCTGTAGAATTCGTCAATGTTGCCCGCTATGTTGTTATGGACTAGAAATGGTACCCCTGATTCTCTCTTGTCTGGAAGACCTCCGTAGCAGAGGACGTGGCCGTTAGTCAGCACTATGTAAGCCTCACCAGTTCTTCTAACCTCACTAAAGCCAATAATATGCCAGGCAATGCCTGATAATTATTCAAATAGTCCTGCTAAGCTAGCCTCACTCGAGAGGGTGCGCGTGTTGAACGTTGCCAGGTTCAGTTTCCATTGGCGGCCTGTCCAGACCCAGAGATTCTTAGCACTCTCTGCCGCGTAGCACGTCTGACTGCCGCCTTGGTCAGGTGCTCCGCAGCCACTGGGAACTGAGGGCCATGGGTTAATTGTCGGAGTCATGAGGGAGGTAGTGGCCGAATACTTCACCAGGGAGACCAATTCCTGTTCTGGTGAGGGAGTGACACTGACAAGGTAACGGTGTTCAATACCGACCGCAATGTTACGGTTAAAATCAGTCATGCAGCTGAACTCGAGAGGGTCATAGCGGAGCAATCCTGGCAGCCACACAGTTCAGCAGCAAGTAACCGCTTGCTTGTTCTACGCAGTTCAAATCGCCAGCAGCCCCGGGGATTATCACTCGCCATCGCCTCGCTGTGAAGCTTGCCAGCAGCGCAGCACCAGGTCGAGTGCAAGTCATCGCCCAGCGGTCAAGCTTCAAACTGCGTCTGCGCTCCAACCAGCGTTGACGTCACTCTGCGGCTACATAAACGCTGCCCCGGCGGAAGAAGGCGTCATAGCGGAGCAATCCAGGCAGCCGCACAGTTGAGCAGCAAGTAACCGCTTGCTTGTTCTACGCAGTTCAAATTGCCAGCAGCCCCGGGGATTATCACTCGCCATCGCCTCGCTGTGAAGCTTGCCAGCAGCGCAGCACCAGGTCGAGTGCAAGTCATCGCCCAGCGGTCAAGCTTCAAACTGCGTCTGCGCTCCAATCAGCGTTGACGTCACTCTGCGGCTACATAAACGCTGCCCCGGCGGAAGAAGGCGTCTAGCGGAGCAATCCAGGCAGCCGCACAGTTGAGCAGCAAGTAACCGCTTGCTTGTTCTACGCAGTTCAAATTGCCAGCAGCCCCGGGGATTATCACTCGCCATCGCCTCGCTGTGAAGCTTGCCAGAAGCGCAGCACCAGGTCGAGTGCAAGTCATCGCCCAGCGGTCAAGCTTCAAACTGCGTCTGCGCTCCAACCAGCGTTGACGTCACTCTGCGGCTACATAAACGCTGCCCCGGCGGAAGAAGGCGTCTAGCGGAGCAATCCAGGCAGCCGCACAGTTGAGCAGCAAGTAACCGCTTGCTTGTTCTACGCAGTTCAAATTGCCAGCAGCCCCGGGGATTATCACTCGCCATCGCCTCGCTGTGAAGCTTGCCAGCAGCGCAGCACCAGGTCGAGTGCAAGTCATCGCCCAGCGGTCAAGCTTCAAACTGCGTCTGCGCTCCAACCAGCGTTGACGTCACTCTGCGGCTACATAAACGCTGCCCCGGCGGAAGAAGGCGTCTAGCGGAGCAATCCAGGCAGCCGCACAGTTGAGCAGCAAGTAACCGCTTGCTTGTTCTACGCAGTTCAAATTGCCAGCAGCCCCGGGGATTATCACTCGCCATCGCCTCGCTGTGAAGCTTGCCAGCAGCGCAGCACCAGGTCGAGTGCAAGTCATCGCCCAGCGGTCAAGCTTCAAACTGCGTCTGCGCTCCAACCAGCGTTGACGTCACTCTGCGGCGTCAACCTCCATTCCTCCATTATTATCAGCCTGCAGTAATCGCAGATTGTTTTGCTTGAAGAACAAAACTACGCTTCTAGTCGGGTCTTTCGAGTGCTTGGTGGACGTCGTGTTTACCATTTTTGTAAGGGCTTCTACACCCAGACCGTAGCTTGGTGCAATGTTCGGCTGCCTCAAACCGCGAGTGGGCCTTTTGAGGCGCATATGCAGATACTTAAGATCGGAACTGTGGCGCCAGGTGCGAAGGTTCCAAGATCTTCTACGATCGCTTTGCTATGCCTCTGACCCGGCTTGGCTAGCGGAAACCAAGCTACGGTCTGCCAGACGATTTGCTGCCCAGATGACTGAATTTTGGTGGGCGCGGTGTCTTCACCAGGTCCTCGCCCATACTAGAGCAACGAGCAAGAAGGAGGAGCCAAAAGGATTTATAGTCCTGGGAGACGTAGTGCTGCCCGAGGAAGTTGCATGCATACTTAACAAGGGCCCAAAGTACAGTTATGAACCTTCGGTTCCTGCCCACGACTTACTAGCGCTGAACCGGCGAGTTTCAAGCAAGGCTGACACAGAAGGACGTGAAAGATGCCTTCTAGAAGGTGTAGAAGCCCTTACAAAAACGGTAAACACGACGTCCACCAAGCACTCGAAAGACCCGACTAGAAGCGTAGTTTTGTTCTTCAAGCAAAACAATCTGCGATTACTGCAGGCTGATAAGAATGGAGGATTCGTCGTCTTACGAGAAGAAGAATTCAACCAAAAGGCAGGTCAAGCTATTGCTAAGAACTTTGTCCGTGTAAAACCGAGTGCCACAAGAATCAAGAGCAAAGCTGCAGCTCTTTGCAGGGATAATGAATTGACTAAGCTTGCAAGTTCGATAACTAACTGCAAAAAGAAAGCGCTTTCAGTTTTCTTTACTGCAAAAACCCACAAGGACTCTGTGCCGTTCAGAACAATTGTCAGTGAGAAGGGTTCATGGCAATTCCTAATTAGCCAGTACTTGCAGAAACATTTGAGTGCGTTACAGGTTGAAGACCCATTCGCCACAAAGAACTCTGGTGATGTTGTGCATTTCTTGAAGTCAAATGCTCTTGTTAACTACGTATTTTCTGTTGATGTGGAGGACTTGTTTTATTCGGTACCTCATGATAAATTGTTTGTTGCCGTCAGAGAATGCATTGAAAGGAATGGCGAAATAGCATTTCAAAACTGCGCTGGGGTTGCTGTAGACAGCTTCATGTCCATCCTCGAATTTTATTTGCAGGCCACCTTTATATCTTTTAACGATGACTTTTACATTCAAAGGAAAGGTATTTGTATCGGTTCCTGTGTCGCCCCGATCCTATGTGATATATTTTTAGCTGCTATTGACAATACCCTCAATCATGAATTTTCTAACCAAGGGGTACTCAAGGCTTTTAGGTATGTCGACGATTTTTAATTGTTTTATCCAAACAAATAACCTTGACCAACACGGATTCTGTGAATAGTATTTTAACGCTTTTTAGACAATATGGCAATGGTTTGACTTTTACTCACGAACTGCCAACTAATGGTTTGTTGCAGTTTTTAGATATTAAATTACAGATAGGCTTGCATCATATCTGCTGGCATTACGCTCCACGAGCACAGAAAGAGCTTCTTCCATATGATTCTGCGCATTCGAAGATAGTTAAGAGGGCGATTGCAAACTCGTGCCTGGAATCTGCTCTCACAAAGTCTTGTCCGCATGCAATGCATGACAGCTTCTACAATCAGATTAACAGGCTGAATTCAGCCGGCTTCCCCTGCGAGGTCATCACGGCTGTGGCCGAGAAACTTCTTAAGAAGGTAAAACAAGAAAAACGTGGCAGCAGCACTGAGCGCCTGCTCAGAAAGAAGACCACGGTCGTGCCATATATGCACAAAGTCGCCCACAACATAAAAAAAGTGGCCAACAGACATGGCGTCCCGGTGGTTTTTTCCGCTCCAAAAAAGCTATCTGGGTTATGCCCGAGGATCAATGGAGGACTTCGGGGAAGCGGTTGCGGAGTGAAGCATGCCGAACCGTACGTGAAGTGTGCCACGGGCGTTGTTTACCAAATCCCGCTCAAATGTGGACGGGTATATGTGGGCCAAACAGGGCGCTGCGTGAATGAACGCGCGGGGGAGCATGCCTTGTCAATCAAAAAAAGAGAAGGAACGCACTTGCCCGCTCATTGCATTGCATGCAAAGGTTGTGTGCCTATGTTCCATAGCATTAAGGTTTTAGGCAGGAGTAACGACAAAACTTCCCGAGAACTTTTAGAAGCCTTCTATATCAAGAAAAAAAGGCGATACTTGCATAAGTGACACTTCTGTTACCCTGTATCGAGCGGAAAATAATTTTCTGCGCAGCTGCTGTTGAATTGAGGTGGGCGTGATTTGCAACCCTCCTCCACTCCTTCTCCCTTCCCCCCTTCCTTTTTCTGGCACGTGTCAAAGCAGTCTACATAATGTGGCTTCTACACAAATAAAAAACCAGTTGAAAGTTTGCGCTCTATCCGTTCACGTCTTTTTCCTGTGTTTGTCCGTTTGTACGCGCAACGCTTCCCGATACAGCTATGCACCAACTCGCCCAGCAAGAAGTTCTTCTAAAATAGCGGAGCAATCCAGGCAGCCGCACAGTTGAGCAGCAAGTAACCGCTTGCTTGTTCTACGCAGTTCAAATCGCCAGCAGCCCCGGGGATTATCACTCGCCATCGCCTCGCTGTGAAGCTTGCCAGCAGCGCAGCACCAGGTCGAGTGCAAGTCATCGCCCAGCGATCAAGCTTCAAACTGCGTCTGCGCTCCAACCAGCGTTGACGTCACTCTGCGGCTACATAAACGCTGCCCCGGCGGAAGAAGGCGTCATAGCGGAGCAATCCAGGCAGCCGCACAGTTGAGCAGCAAGTAACCGCTTGCTTGTTCTACGCAGTTCAAATTGCCAGCAGCCCCGGGGATTATCACTCGCCATCGCCTCGCTGTGAAGCTTGCCAGCAGCGCAGCACCAGGTCGAGTGCAAGTCATCGCCCAGCGGTCAAGCTTCAAACTGCGTCTGCGCTCCAACCAGCGTTGACGTCACTCTGCGGCTACATAAACGCTGCCCCGGCGGAAGAAGGCGTCTAGCGGAGCAATCCAGGCAGCCGCACAGTTGAGCAGCAAGTAACCGCTTGCTTGTTCTACGCAGTTCAAATTGCCAGCAGCCCCGGGGATTATCACTCGCCATCGCCTCGCTGTGAAGCTTGCCAGCAGCGCAGCACCAGGTCGAGTGCAAGTCATCGCCCAGCGGTCAAGCTTCAAACTGTGTCTGCGCTCCAACCAGCGTTGACGTCACTCTGCGGCTACATAAACGCTGCCCCGGCGGAAGAAGGCGTCATAGCGGAGCAATCCAGGCAGCCGCACAGTTGAGCAGCAAGTAACCGCTTGCTTGTTCTACGCAGTTCAAATCGCCAGCAGCCCCGGGGATTATCACTCGCCATTGCCTCGCTGTGAAGCTTGCCAGCAGCGCAGCACCAGGTCGAGTGCAAGTCATCGCCCAGCGGTCAAGCTTCAAACTGTGTCTGCGCTCCAACCAGCGTTGACGTCACTCTGCGGCTACATAAACGCTGCCCCGGCGGAAGAAGGCGTCATAGCGGAGCAATCCAGGCAGCCGCACAGTTGAGCAGCAAGTAACCGCTTGCTTGTTCTACGCAGTTCAAATCGCCAGCAGCCCCGGGGATTATCACTCGCCATTGCCTCGCTGTGAAGCTTGCCAGCAGCGCAGCACCAGGTCGAGTGCAAGTCATCGCCCAGCGGTCAAGCTTCAAACTGCGTCTGCGCTCCAATCAGCGTTGACGTCAATCTGCGGCTACATAAACGCTGTGCCCGGCGGAAGAAGGCGTCATAGCGGAGCAATCCAGGCAGCCGCACAGTTGAGCAGCAAGTAACCGCTTGCTTGTTCTACGCAGTTCAAATCGCCAGCAGCCCCGGGGATTATCACTCGCCATTGCCTCGCTGTGAAGCTTGCCAGCAGCGCAGCACCAGGTCGAGTGCAAGTCATCGCCCAGCGGTCAAGCTTCAAACTGCGTCTGCGCTCCAACCAGCGTTGACGTCAATCTGCGGCTACATAAACGCTGTGCCCGGCGGAAGAAGGCGTCATAGCGGAGCAATCCAGGCAGCCGCACAGTTGAGCAGCAAGTAACCGCTTGCTTGTTCTACGCAGGTACGTCAGTAACTACCTACCTCGTAATAGATACTATACTTTGGCTACTGGATTGCTCCGTCTATTGCCAATAGAATGTCTGAAAAACCACCTTCAACTGTGAAGGAGGTAGCCAAGGCGCTCGCAGATTTGTCAGATCGGCTCGATAAGCAACACGCTGGAATAAAAAACGAGATAATTAAAGTCATAGAAACGAAGAACGAATACGTGAGGAAGGGCATGGATTTCATTAATGAAAAGTATGAAATGTTCAAGACAGAAATCGTAGAAGTAAGGAAAGAGCTAGTTGAAGTCAAAGCCAGGAATAGGGAAATTGCAAATGAAAACACCCGCCTTTCAAAAGACCTGAGAGAAGAAAGAACTGGTCGACTTGCAGCAGCACAGTCGTAAAAACAATTTGGAGGTGAAAGGCATTCCTGTGGCCCCAGATGAAAACCTTGCCTCAACCACAAAAACTATTGCTGTCTGCGTCGAATCTGAAATCCAGGATTCAGACATAGAAGTAATTCACCGTGTTCCTACAAAAGATAAGGCAAAGCAAAATATTGTAGTTAGGTTTGTGTCCCGTAAGGTCAGAGACAGGGTTCTGAAAGCAGCTAAAAAGCACAGAATAAACACATCTGCTCTCAGCTTTAAGGATAACTCGCCAATTTTTATTAATGAGCATTTGTGTCCAGCTAACAAGGTACTGTTGGGCAAAGCGCTGAGTGGAAAGAGAGATCATAACTGGAAATTCACCTGGGTGTCTGATAGGAAGATCCTCATGCGCAAAACAGAAAATTCGCGTGTGCTGCATGTGACGTGCGCAGAGGATCTTACTCAGGTGCAGTAAGCGTGACACAAGACAAACAAAAACAGAAATAAAATGAGCACTTTTGCTGATATCGAAGAAACATGGTAAGGGCATGATTTCTTATCGTTAATTCATTGCAACATCCGTAGTATTGCCAGAAATTTAGATGTACTTTTAACTTGCATATCTCAACACTCTTTCTTTTACGACATCATCGCGATAACAGAAACATGGCTCAGAAGAGACGAAAAAGTAACGATACCGGGATACACCATGCTGTCGCAACCCAGAGAGAGTACAGCCCGCGGTGGTGGTGTCGCGCTTTTTATACGGCACAGGCTCGGGTTTTCAATGTCGTGTTGATAGTTCGTACCAAACCCCTTTTTGTGAAGCTTGAATGTGGCGTTGTTGTAGGCGTAGTTTGCCGTCCTCCTAGCACATGTATCAATGATTTCATCTCTGTTATGGAAACTGTTATTGACCCTCTTATAACTATCCGCAATCCAATTATCATTTGTAGTGACATGAACATCGACTTATCTAGAGATGATTGCTACAAGTATGTATTCTTTCTACAGTCTTTCAACCTTAACAATGTGATTTCATCCCCTATTCGAGTTTGCAACAAGTCTTCAACTCTCATTGATCACATTTTGTGCAATACTGATATCGATGTACGGGCAGGTGTTTATGACACCACAATTGCTGATCATTGTCCAACATTTTTGTTTCTGCCTCAAGATTGTTTTCATCCTTTGCGTCAAAGGCATTCCAAATACTCGACAAGGGTAAACTATCCACTTGTACGCAGCATCCTAGACACTACCAATTTCGATAATTTATACAACTACAACGTACACACGGAATGCCAAAACATTATTGACTGCATTACCCACGCAAGAAGAATCGCGGTAGGATTCACGACACAACTATGACTACGCCATATGTCCGTGGATGAATGAGAGCACACTTGCTCTATTAAAAAAGAAAGACTGCTATTATAATAAACTAAAACTTAATGAAACTAACAACTACTACAAAAGCCAGTTTAATGTTTTCCGGAACAAATCAGTTATGCTAATTCGAAAATCCAAGAAGGCCTATTACACCAACTTAATTAAACGACAAAATGGCGATGGAAGGCAAATATGAAAAATAGTCAGAGATGTAGGAGGATTAGAGGATAAGCAATATGTTACTCCCGAAAATGTGTCCCCACAGATTGCTAATAAATTTAATGATTATTTATCAAAAATTGGTGAGGATTTATATAGACAGTCTGTTCTTGCAATTCTCACAACCATTGTCCAGAGAAGCGTGAGCAATTATTTTTATTTTCGTGAAGTAACACTTGAGGAAATAAAATGTATCATTGGCAAATTGTCGGTTAATAAAGCATCCGGACTTGACGGTATTCAGGTTAGGATCCTGAAAAACAATATTGATATCTGATGCATACCCCTTCGTCACGTGTTTAACCATGCGATAAGAAGTCATTCTTACCAAAATATATTGAAAGTTGCAAAGGTTATCCCTGTGTATAAAACTGGCGATCCGTACCATCCGAGTAGTTATCGACCAATTTCAATTCTTAGTGTAGTTAACACAGTATTTGAAAAACTCATTGTACTACAGTTAAATGCATTTCTAGTAAGCAATAACATTATCTGCCCACAGCAGCATGGCTTTGTTGTGGGTAGATCTACATCAACCGCAGTTTTAACACTTTCGCAGTTCATTAACTCTGCTCTTAACAAGCAGAAAATTGCTGTGTCAATTTTCCTTGATATAAGAAAGGCGTTCGATACAGTCTGTCACTCCATACTGTTACAAAAACTGGAAACTTATGGTATTGTTGGAAACGCGCTTCAATTCATCAACAGCTATTTTAAAGCACGAAGGCAACAAGTAGTAATTAATAAACATCACTCCGATTTCACTGATGTCATATGTGGTGTACCACAAGGCTCGGTTCTAAGTCCTATTCTGTTTTTTTTTTTTTTATGTACATACTGCAGACCATGGTTAGGTCCAGGCAGGAAGGGCACAGTTATACAAGGGCAAAATTTATGCAACAATATAACAACATAGATACATAGCAATACAGTAATATAACAGATGAGTATACAATATAGAATCACGGAAAGATTGTAACACAAACGTATGTTAGATTCAATGGGGTAGGCTAGATACCATTAATGAATTCCAGTCATTTATGGTGCGTGGAAAAAAAGGAAAATTTGTACAGATCGGTCCGTGCAAAAAGCGGTGATAATAAATCTTTGTGATAGAATCGTGTATTTCTTGCTGGCATTGGGGAAAGGTACGGTGAAGTGTCCAGTCTGAGTTTATTGTTGCGAAGCAATGAAAGAAAATCTAAACGATAATTTCGCTTTCTCAACTGAAGATGATCGATGCCGTGGGAGCGCATCAAATCTGACGGGGAGTCAGTAGGTAGAAATTTCGAATATATAAATCGGACTGCTTTTATTTGTATGGTTTCGAGCTTCTTCATATTAGGTTTTGTATATGGGTCCCAGATTATGCAAGCGTATTCGAGCTTCGGCCTAATTAGAGTATTATAGCTTAATAGCTTAACGTTAGCGGGGGCGTTACGAAGCTTATGCCTGAGATACCGCAGCTTACGGAACGCGAGTGAACAGATATTGTCTATGTGAGTGTTCCAAGTGAGGTTATTAGAAATTGTTACACCTAAGTACTTTACAGATGTTACTTGTAATAGTGATGAGTCGAGTTTGTACGCATACTCTAGTGGGTTTTTCTTGTTAGTTACTCGAAGAAAAACGCTTTTTTCCGTATTCAAAGTCATGTCCCACTGCTTGCACCATTGTCCAATATTGGTAAGGCTATTTTGTAAGTCACATTGATCGTTGGCATTAATAATTTCATGGAACAAAACACAATCATCTACGTACAATCGGATTTGCACACCCGGTCAAACTTCCGCAATAATGTCGTTTATATATACTAAGAAAAGTAGTGGCCCCAGAACGCTTTCTTATGGTACACCTGATGACACTGGTAGACAATCCGAATGGTGTAGACCAAGCGCAACTTGTTGTTTGCGGTTAGTCAAATAATCTTGTATCCAGGAGATGAAAATGGTTGGAAGGCCAGTGGATTTTAGTTTTTGAATTAGGCTATGGTGAGGAACCTTGTCAAATGCTTTACTGAAATCCAGAAAGATCGCATCGATCTGGCCGTTAATGTCAAGAGTTCTTGCAAAAGAATGGACAACTGAAAGTAGCTGAGTTACTGTGGAAAATCCTTTACGGAAGCCATGTTGTAAATCTGTCAAAATGTTGTTGCGATCTAAAAATTCGTTAATACTAGTTGCGATGACATGTTCCATTAATTTGCAGCAAGATGATGTTAAAGATATAGGTTGGTAGTTTTCTACCTGAAAGCGATCACCTTTTTTAAAAACAGGCACAACTCGGGCCATCTTCCAGTCATCAGGTACCCTACCGGTCAACAAAGAGGCACGAAATATGATAACTAAATATCTGGCCAGTGATTAGGCGTACCTCCGAAGAAACGCATTGGGGATATCGTCAGGTCCTTGGAATGATTTGGTCTTCAAGTTTAGTAACATAGAAACGACGCCGTCATACGAGATGACGTTAACTTGTGATTGGTGTGCAGGTGTTGAGCACACGTCACACAGCTTTGATGGAGAAAACACGCTATGGAAGTAACTGTTAAAAATCTGAGCCATAGAAGTCTGATTGGTAATAGTTGTATTGTCTACTGTTATTTCAGACATAGGTGTTGTTGATTCGCTAATGTGGCTCCAGAATTTACTAGGATCATTTTTTAAGAAGTTTGGCAACGTTGTTTTGAAATAATAATCCTTTCATTGACGAACAGCAAGCGCGAGGCTTTCTCTGAGTTGATCGATGGTGTACGCGTTGTTTTTTTAGCCTTCTTAGTCGGCGTTTGACATGGATCATATTGCGATTCATCCAAGGAGTCTGCTTCCGAATGTTCTTGTACTTTTTACGTATAAATGTATTTAGACAATAATGGCACATTCCTTTAAACTGATTCCAGAGTGGGCAGGCGTCATTGCCTTCGAAATCAACAATGCATGTTTCAAGGTGATCAATCACTGATACGTCATCGGCATGTGTGAAGTCTAGGATACAACGTGCTTCACACTTTCTTGGATTGGAAAGAGGGTTTATGGGCATTGAAACGCTGACAAGCAAAGACACTCAAGATCAGGTACGTATTCGAGCAGAACAGCCTGTATTTGGTTTTTAACAATCACGGCCACTCCTCCACCCCTCGAGGGCCTATCTTTACGAAATATTCTGTATGAAGGGGGAAAGATAAGGTCATCAGGAATCTCGTTGTGAAGCCACGTTTCGGTTACAATAGTTACATGAGGGTCATGTTGAAGGAGAAGAATTTCAAGCTTATCAGACTTATTAGTAATGCTTCTGGCATTAGTGTTGAGTATTCGGAGCTGCTTATCCTTTAAAGTACTTCCCTTGTCACTTCGAGTAGGTTTATTTTGGAGCAATCTGCTTTCGAAAGCGCAAGCATTCTGATTGCTTACATATAGTTAACCTCTATGGTGTTGATTGCATTTGTAACTATGCTTTGGATTGCGCTTGCTTTTTGGGGTAGTTTTTTTGCAATGGTACCTTATCGTTCTTCACATTGTCCCAGATGTAGGCTTTGTTGTTGATATGAAGTTTGTCAAATGCTAATGAAACTTTATCCTTCTTATCACGGTTCGGCTTGGCACTGTTCCAGAGCTTTCTTCTGATGTCCCTTATTTTTAGGGAAAAGTCTTTGCCGATCGATATGCCAGTATTTTTTAGTTTACGTCCGTGTTTTAGAATTTCTGCTTTTTGAGGGAAGTCCAGTAGCTTCAATATAACTGGCCTAGTTTTGTTTTCTGCGCGTTTACCCAAACGGTGGATTCGCTCAATACTAACTCGCGGTAATTCAAGTTTGTCTTCAATTATTTTTTGTTCACGGAACTCTCGAGAGACTCGGAGGTCTCGTCTTCTACTTCTTCTAAGCCATAAACGACTAAGTTTGACCTCCGGCTGCGATTTTCCAAGTCATCTATTTTGTTTTCCAGGTTTTCAATAACACGATTAATTGATGCTAGTTGGTTTTGACAGGTGACGATATTGGCCTCCAGTGCAGATATCGCGCACAGTTTAGTGTCTATGTCAGTTAATCGTTTTTCTTTTATCTCTTTAACATCTGCCGCAATTTCTTCAAGTAGTTTTGAAATTTGTAGAACATTGGGACCAGGGTTTGACTCAATATCGCCACCCAGCAATAGCAATTCTTTCAGGTACAGAGCAACGCGACACAACAAGCAAAGCATTCGTGGGAACGGCAGCCCAAATAGGAAGGGATCACTAGAGTGAACAGTTACCGTACTGTTTCCTCACCTGCGGTATGAAGACAAACGGATTAGGTGAGCCCATCCTCGAAATTCCGCCGTGCCCAGTGGACGCGCAGGTCCCGAGAGGGTCATTTATAGGCCGGTGGTGTGGGGGCGCTGTTCCTTGGACATGCGTGGTGCCATCGGCATGCGTTGTGGCCGATTGCGCAATCATGGGATCCCACGAGGTCCGGCGAAGCACAGGAACCACGTGCAAGGTGGTGTTATCCAGGACAATGTAGTCATCTTCAACCAGCGGCGGTCTGACGAGGCTGCAGACGGTAAAGTCCCTATATAAGAAAAGTACCGCCATCTACTCTTTCCTCCGCCGCCTCCTCTCCTAAAGCGCTTGCTTTTTCTTTACTTTTTGCTTGCGAAAGTCAAGTCGACGGTGGCGCACCTAGAAAGTCCACGTTGCATCTTTCAGGCCGGGCGCGCGCCGCCGCCGCCGGCGTCTGCGGCTGCGCAGAGGACTTTCAACATGGCTCTGAGGCGGAAAAAAAGAAAATATAAAGAAGTGAAAAGCGCGCGCTATCATCGTCCAATCGGAGATACAGGATAACACAGGAGAGAGCGAAGCGGCATTTGTCAAAGGATGGCGGTACTTTTCTTATATAGGGACTTTAGCAGACGGTAGTGAACAGCACACCGATCCACAACTGCGGTATGAAGACAAACGGATTAGGTGAGCCCATCCTCGAAATGCCGCCGTGCCCAGTGGACGCGCAGGTCCCGAGAGGGTCATTTATAGGCCGGTGGTGTGGGGGCGCTGTTCCTTGGACATGCGTGGTGCCATCGGCGCGCGTTGTGGCCGATTGCGCAATCATCGGATCCCACCAGGTCGGGCGAAGCACAGGAACCACGTGCAAGGTGGTGTTATCCAGGATAATGTAGTCATCTTCAAGCAGCGGCGGTCTGACGAGGCTGCAGACGGTAGTCAACAGCACACCGATCCACAACTGCGGTATGAAGAAAAAATGTCACAGTTTCGCCCTGAGGGCGAAGAAATGAATGCGATAGCAACAGAGCAATGTCATACGAAGTAAGGTGAGCGGCTTTGGTAGCAATATGAATTGTAGTAAACATGACCTTATAAGTAAGCAGGTGTGCTGCGGAATCGGTAGAGCGACATGAAGAGAGACTCGATGACCACGACAAGGCGCGTGTGAAACGGTGGTGTTGATGAGAAGCGTCTCCCGTGGGCAGCGGGTGCAGGCGCGAAGGGTGCGTACATACACACCTGTACGCGCTGCGCTGCCGATCCGGGCAGCAGTGCATCTGTCGCGCGCGTCGGACAGTGAGCTTGTGAGATAGGCTCGACTATAGCGCTCGGGGGAAGATAGCGCACATAAAGGTAGAAGGCGAGCAGCAGTGTCGGCTCGTTGCCGGACTGGTGTGGCCGTCATCGCGCGCACAGCAGATCACACAGCGTGCGACAGTGGGCACGGGGGGCACATACGTGACGGGGCGAATGTGCTTAGAATGACAGGAATGCAATGAACACATGAGAAGAAGTAAGTAGGGGTATTTAATGATCCGTGTAAATAAATAAGACTTAGAGATTGACTCCAACCAAATAAAGAAATTTACTAGCCCGACGTTTCATAACCAATTCGGCTCCTTCTTCAGCGGGTATTCTTCGGAGGTGGCGGTGTGCGGCTTTTAAAAGGTCCGTCGTAACAAAGGAGAGCAAGGGGGAGAGAGCGTAAGGTGCCGAGACACTTGGCAGGGCACCTGTTCTTGAGCCGTGCTCCCTCAAGGGCTGCAGAAGATAGCGCCAACCCCTTCCCTTTCCAAATGAACCACTTAGTAGTACCTGTTCTAGACAGACAAAAGAGGTGGTGGGGGGAGGGGGCTTCGGCGTCTCTGGTCGGCTGGGTTGACCGATGCTGCGCGCCGTTTAGTCGCGGGAATGCGTTGACGAGGGACAGGGGGGGAGGGGGGGGGGACGAGTTGTTTTGGTGTGTCTGACCTATAGCGGGGGGTCCTTTCTTCCCTTCGTCGCGTCTGCAAGGCCATGAACATACAAAGAAGGAAGGATGCCCTTCATGCGGTTTATATTACCCGCCGTGTTCTGAATGTGCCAAGACTCCAGTAGTAGCCTTTTTCGCCAGTTTGTCTCTGTTTGAAGGATTTGGGTTTCTTGGAAAGAAATCTTGTGGTCGGCGTGTTCGGAATGCTCCGCGACGGCGCTGCGTATTCGGTTGAAGGTTCTGACGTCGTTTTTATGTTGTCTGATTGTTTCTTTTAGATCTTTGGTCTCCAAAAATCTGGTTTGGAATTTGGTTTGGAAATCTGGTTTGGAAAAGTCTGGTTTGGAATCTGGAATTTTGGTTTCCAAGCCACCCCCCCTCCCCCCCCCCCACCCACCACCTCTTTTGTCCGGCTAGAACAGGTGCCCTGCCAAGTGTCTCGGCACCTTACGCTCTCTCCCCCTTCCCCTCCTTTGTTACGACGGACCTTTTAAAAGCGGCACACCGCCACCTCCGAAGAATACCCCCTGAAGAAGGAGCCGAATTGGTTCCGAAACGTCGGGCTAGTAAATTTCCTTACGTGGTTGGAGTCAATCTCTAAGTCTTAATCAATTTTTCCAACCAGACAGGTAATTATGTCGAAATGTTTAGCTTCAAGTGTAATTAAATAGCACGAAGTATAGTCTTACGTGTGTTTGTAAACACACATGAAATATAAATTGCTTACAGTTCACTCGACGACCACGAGAACCGGCTCAATTGTGATCGCTAAAGTAGGTCGGAAATGTCACGCAGTGCACTCGGGATGCGATGCCCTTTCCGAACACAAGATCCAAACATGGTGTTGTTGCGTGTAGTAGGCTGCGTGACGTCCGACAAGAGGTGAAGTCCAAGTTCGGCATCGAGGAACGCGAGAAGCCACTCGTTTTTCCCGCGAAGCACATTGATGTTGAAGTCTCCAGTGATGATGACCGGCACATTCTCAAGGCACACCGCACGGAAGTTACGGAGAAAGAAGTCGGTGACGTCGGACCGCGAGGTTCCTGGTGATAGGTAGCAAGCTGCGACGATGAAGCCCTGTGATGTTTGAACGGCACACGCATCGCCACAACTCATCTGGGGCAGCGTGTTGAGTTAGTAGGGAACGTTTCGCGGTGAAAGCGTGGTTCCGCCGAAGTGCTCGTACACGGCGACTCCAGCAGCTCGGCGCTCGTGTCGCTTTGCGAGGCTAACGCACTTGTAACCCGGCAATTCGACGGCAGTGTCTGTCCACGTTTCCGACAAGCATAGTACTGGTACCTCGCGAACCACGTGGTCGTGCGACACATCGAAGGCGTGTGCAGGCAAGGAGCGCAGCGTTGATGTTGCATAGCGCTAAGCTATGCGGTGAGTGGAGGACGGCAAAGCACTTGGCGGCGATCGTGTTGAGTTTATGGTTTTGTAACCGACGAAATTCGTCCGACAAGGCCCGATCCGGGTTTTCTCTGCAGTGGTAGAAGGTGAAGTCATCCTCTGCGTTGGTTAAGTAGAGTCCCTGCAGAGTGGTGGCTCGACTCAACGCAGCGTAAACTAGTTTCTGGGGATGACGTTTGTGGTATTCGTACACCACCTCGCTGTACGTTCCGCCCTGCGACTTATGTATCGTGACAGCGCTCGCTTGCATCACGGGGAACTATTTGCGACGGCAGGACACACCCGTTCTTCTGTCCAAAGTCACAGTGGCGGTGCGCAGTTCTATCGGAACGGAATCGACAGGTACGAAAGAACCAGCAACTTGACGAATCGGGTTGGCCTTCAGGCGAGCAATGTTGCCAGTTGCGCGGCAGTGAAAGTGGAGCCAAACACGTTTTGGAAGGCCCATTTCGTCGAACTGCACATGCTTGAGGTGACCCATCGCCCCATTAACCAAGCCGTCGGACACGTCAATGTTTAGGGTAAGCATGTAGGGCTTTCCTAAGCATAACACGAGTTTTCGCGGGAGGTTACCAACCTCAGCAGTGGTAAGCGAGTGTAGCCGACGCTTTGCGCTCTCACACTCAGCGTCGGTGCGGTAGCCGATGATGGAGTCGTCTGCATTAGCCTCGTGAATATCGTGAACGTCTTGGACGGCGTCGTGTGTGTTGTACGCCTCGGCATCCTTGTTTGAGTAGAATAGCCGGACGGCGTGAGGACAGCGGGAGTTTGCGTCGTGTTTGGAAACGAAGCGGCCCTGAAACATGTCGACTTCTTCCTTTTCGAGTGCACGACCATCGCCGATCTTTGAGAGTGCGGCGGAGAATGCGGCGTCGCTCTGCCGGACGACTTGCACAAGCGGGAAGTAGGATAGGTGATGCCAAGTGACATGGGTGTTGAATATGTTGTTGCGTGTTTTACTTCGCTTGTACACCTCGCTGGCGCGGACAGGGGGCAGCTGGCGCAAGTCACTGCACATTATGAAGTCCAAACCGCCATAAGGGTCATTGTAATTACTAGTGATCTGTCGCAGGGGGTCGTCGACACGTTCGAGAGTGTCGCTGCTCATCATGCTGCATTCGTCCACAATGACGCACTTGACGTTTGTGAACGCTGTACGGAAGGAGTTGAGGTCTCCGTCGCGCAAGCCCCCGTCGGCACGCATACTGAGCTTGAATGCGGGGTGTACAGTGAGCCCACCGATGGCAACCGCTGCCTTGCCTGTTGTGGCGCACGCGACGTACGCGCTGTGCGTGCAAGTGGAGGCGGTGTTAGTGTAGCGGTTGTAGGCATCCATAATTAGGCGTAGAACGAAGGTCTTGCCGCAACCGGCAACACCAGTCAAGAAGATTCTGAGTGGGTCAGAAGTCGGTGTGGTTAGGCGGTGGATCACCTCGCGAACGACTTCGAACTGTTCCTTGTTGGCGAGACGCATCATTTCCCTGTAGGCGTCCCCGGTCATGACACCTGACGCGTGCAGACGGCGGCGCAGCGACCTTTTGGTGCTACGGAGTTAGCATCAGGTGGTCCGAGCAAATCTTCGTCGTCGTTTTGGTCGACCAAAGGAACGTGGTGTGGGTCAGTCACAGTGTGTAGTTCGCTACTATGGGCGTCGTCGGTGCACATTTGGAGGCATATGTGGCGCAGCTGGTGAATGTCGAACTTACTGTCGTACTCAGATCTTTTGAGCAGCAAGGCGTCCACGTTCTCAGCGTACATGTGCTCAAAAGCATTGCCATCCAAAATGTCTACTTCCCGGCGGAAAGGAAGGAACAGTGTGACTGCTTCCCGCATGTAGTTGAGTGATTCGTCGATGGAGTAGCAGCGGTAACGAATGACGGCTGGGTCGCGGCGCTTTTGGTAGGTGTGCACGTTGTAATGCGCCACAAAGTCTGCCAAGCACACGTCTTGCAAATTGTCTGGGCGGTCTTCATATCTGCGCAACACCCCAAATTTCCATACATCCGTTGACGCGGCGTCGAGACCGGCTGCTTCCATCTGCGCGCGCGTTTTGCGAACGCGCGTGCGCTCTTCCGGTAGGCATGTGGCAATGTAGGTGATCCGTCTACTGGACTCGGACATCTCCTGTCGGAGGAGTGTCCACGCAGCTTCCTGAGCACTCATCTCAACAGCCTTGAGCATCTTAACGCCGAGTAACCGAAGAGCCTGGCCATAAGGTATGTTTGGAGTGTCTGCCAAAATGTCCGACACGGCTTTGTGCAGGTTTGAAACCCCGCGATTGGACTTATTTACATAATCCACGACATAAGCAGCACACGAGTAGGCGTCAAGGATGATCTGAAGGTCCATGTTTGAGTCGAGCATGGAGGCGACCCACGGATTGAATACGTTGATCCACTTTTGCTGCACTGTTCGTTGTATAAGCAAGGTTGGGCGCGTCACGCCAGCGCGGAGCACGGAGACGTATTGTTCCTCGGTAGTGACTGCATGGTGCTCGAGGAATTGGCCGATGCTGTCGTAGTGCATGCTTTCAAGAGCGGCGTGCATCTGCAAGAAGCGTTCCTTGAGTGCGACGCGCCGCGTGGCTTCGGCATCGTCTTGTGTGGGCGGATAGGGAAGTAGCACCATGGTGTTGTCAGTGGGCCAGAAAAGAGCGCCAAAACGGCAACGAGAGTTTCCGCGCTTGTAGCAGGTGTGCATGTGTTGGTGCACTTGAGTGCGCAGGCACGGCAACACAGAGGTATCGAGGGACACGAGGTGCGTTGCGAGGCGGATCGTTTCTGGCATGTAGGAGGAGACGGTTTCGCACGGTGCGTTGTCCAACCAAAGTAAGATGTGAGCGTGCGGACTACCCCGGTGCTGGAATTCAATGCGCTTGAAGTAGTCCACGACGCGGTAAGGTTTGAAAGGCGAGTGAGTGCGGCTACACAGGACATTTAGAATGACGCACACGAGCTTGTTAAAGTAAAGGGCGCACACCACGGGGTCACTGTTGACGAGCTGAGCACGGTATATGGATGTCATTTCCGACACGTGCACTTCTAAGGTAGGATCTTGCTGGCGCAACCACTCAAGCAGAGTGAGTAATCGCGGCCAATGCATCTCTGAGGCTGACAGGGTGAGGAACGCAGTCGGCTTGCCAAGCTGGCGTATCATAGCGAAGACATCTTTCTTTCGCTGCTGCCAGTAGTGAACCGTGTTGGGAACGCCCTTCATAAAGGCCATGTCTTGGTCAATTGTGTCCTGTATGAAGTGTTCGTCTTCAAGCATTTGGCGTGTAATTTTGTCGGTGTCGTCGTTGACGCGAAATGTGACGGCCAGGCCGCGACTGACTCTAAATCTGAGCACTTTCATTGCCATGAACAGGATGTGGTGAGGCGAAACACCGCCACGGTCTTTGCGACGTACCTCACTGGTGACATATGTAAAGGGCGTGGGATGAGCTTCTGCCTTTACGCGCCGGGGCTCTCCAAGGTATATCTGAGGGAAGGACAACTCTTCTGCTCTTTCATCGTACAGTATGCTCAGTGGTTGTCTGTGTTCACCAGGAGCTATGGCCAGGTAGCGCTCTTCGTCCCACACCACGGACTGTTCGAATGCGTTAAGCGCCACGCATGCATCAGCTGGATTGTGCACGTCGGGACACTGGGGTATAGTTTCGACGGAATCTTCGAGCAGTTGAAATGCGTCGTCGTCGGGAAGAGCGTCTAAAGAGGAGGCGTCAAGAGTAATATCAAAGTACCTGTACAACGTACTCCGACACAAGACGTCAAGCCAAGGTTTCAATTGAGATTTCTTCACCACGCCAGAGAGGTATGATGTCTTATTGAGAATCCTGCGTTTAATGTGGACATTGATGGCATGGTCTTCGTGAATGTTTCGCGGCAACGATTTAACCATGGTGTCCACTTCGACAGGAACGTTAACGACGGGCCCCACAATGCCATACTGGCCTCCGCCGTTCATATAAGGCGACGAATTTGCATGAATGGTAGACGGGGTGCAATCAAACGCTCACTCACCAAGTTCAGTGGAGGTAGCCCAGCGGGAATGACTGGGTAGACGTAACCGTTACTTCGAGAGAGGGCCGGTATGGTACTCCTTTGCAGTGCGCCGCAGCATGTTGAGCACAACGCAAAGGAAAGCACGTCTTCGTCTGGAAACTCGGCAGCGAGCAGGGGCACGTGATGAACGCGGACAGGCGATAGGTCAGCTTTAAACGAAAGCCGATCGCAAACATCACACGCATATCCGAATGGGTTATTGAAGAACTGTCTTTCGAAATGCGCGGTAGCCGCCGCCAAATGTGTCTGTGGGCAGGAGGTGGTCACTTGTGGCAAGCGCCGCTGTCGCCTAGTGTCGGCTTCGTGTTCTCTCACCGCTGCATCGTCACGGCGGGCGCGATGCGAGGCCGCTTCCTGCTGCCGTACTGCAGGGTCTTGCCGGCGTTGTCGGTTCGAGTCGGCTTCGCGTTCCCGCACTGCGGCATCCTCACGGCGGGCACGATGCGCGTCCGCTTCGTGTTCCAGAACTGCTGGGTCTTGTCGCGTTGCCGCCTCTGCGTCGGCCTCACGTTCCCGCACTGTGGCATCCTCACGGCGGGCACGATGCGCGTCCGCTTCGTGTTCCAGAACTGCAGGGGTCTTGTCGGTGTTGCCGCCTCGCGTCGGCTTCACGTTCCCGCACTGCGGCATCCTCACGGCGGGCACGATGCGCGTCCGCTTCGTGTTCCAGAACTGCTGGGTCTTGTCGGCGTTGCCGCCTCGGCGTCGGCTTCACGTTCCCGCACTGCGGCATCCTCACGGCGGGCACGATGCGCGTCCGCTTCGTGTTCCAGAACTGCAGGGTCTTGTCGGCGTTGTCGCGTCGCGTCGGCTTCACGTTCCCGCACTGCGGCATCCTCACGGCGGGCACGATGCGCGTCCGCTTCGTGTTCCAGAACTGCTGGGTCTTGTCGGCGTTGCCGCCTGGCGTCGGCTTCACGTTCCCGCACTGCGGCATCCTCACGGCGGGCACGATGCGCGTGAGCTTCGTGTTCAAGAACTGCTGGGTTTTGCCGGCGTTGTCGCGTCGCGTCGGCCTCACGTTCCCGCACTGCGGCATCCTCACGGCGGGCACGATGCGCGTGAGCTTCGTGTTCAAGAACTGCTGGGTTTTGCCGGCGTTGTCGCGTCGCGTCGGCTTCACGTTCCCGCACTGCGGCATCCTCACGGCGGGCACGATGCGCGTGAGCTTCGTGTTCAAGAACTGCTGGGTTTTGCCGGCGTTGTCGCGTCGCGTCGGCCTTCACGTTCCCGCACTGCGGCATCCTCACGGCGGGCACGATGCGCGTGAGCTTCGTGTTCAAGAACTGCTGGGTTTTGCCGGCGTTGTCGCGTCGCGTCGGCCTCACGTTCCCGCACTGCGGCATCCTCACGGCGGGCACGATGCGCGTGAGCTTCGTGTTCAAGAACTGCTGGGTTTTGCCGGCGTTGTCGCGTCGCGTCGGCTTCACGTTCCCGCACTGCGGCATCCTCACGGCGGGCACGATGCGCGTGAGCTTCGTGTTCAAGAACTGCTGGGTTTTGCCGGCGTTGTCGCGTCGCGTCGGCCTCACGTTCCCGCACTGCGGCATCCTCACGGCGGGCACGATGCGCGTGAGCTTCGTGTTCAAGAACTGCTGGGTTTTGCCGGCGTTGTCGCGTCGCGTCGGCTTCACGTTCCCGCACTGCGGCATCCTCACGGCGGGCACGATGCGCGTGAGCTTCGTGTTCAAGAACTGCTGGGTTTTGCCGGCGTTGTCGCGTCGCGTCGGCTTCACGTTCCCGCACTGCGGCATCCTCACGGCGGGCACGATGCGCGTGAGCTTCGTGTTCAAGAACTGCTGGGTTTTGCCGGCGTTGTCGCGTCGCGTCGGCTTCACGTTCCCGCACTGCGGCATCCTCACGGCGGGCACGATGCGCGTGAGCTTCGTGTTCAAGAACTGCTGGGTTTTGCCGGCGTTGTCGCGTCGCGTCGGCTTCACGTTCCCGCACTGCGGCATCCTCACGGCGGGCACGATGCGCGTGAGCTTCGTGTTCAAGAACTGCTGGGTTTTGCCGGCGTTGTCGCGTCGCGTCGGCCTTCACGTTCCCGCACTGCGGCATCCTCACGGCGGGCACGATGCGCGTGAGCTTCGTGTTCAAGAACTGCTGGGTTTTGCCGGCGTTGTCGCGTCGCGTCGGCCTTCACGTTCCCGCACTGCGGCATCCTCACGGCGGGCACGATGCGCGTGAGCTTCGTGTTCAAGAACTGCTGGGTTTTGCCGGCGTTGTCGCGTCGCGTCGGCTTCACGTTCCCGCACTGCGGCATCCTCACGGCGGGCACGATGCGCGTGAGCTTCGTGTTCAAGAACTGCTGGGTTTTGTCCGGCGTTGTCGCATCGCGTCGGCCTCACGTTCCCGCACTGCGGCATCCTCACGGCGGGCACGATGCGCGTGAGCTTCGTGTTCAAGAACTGCTGGGTTTTGCCGGCGTTGTCGCATCGCGTCGGCCTCACGTTCCCGCACTGCGGCATCCTCACGGCGGGCACGATGCGCGTGAGCTTCGTGTTCAAGAACTGCTGGGTTTTGCCGGCGTTGTCGCGTCGCGTCGGCTTCACGTTCCCGCACTGCGGCATCCTCACGGCGGGCACGATGCGCGTGAGCTTCGTGTTCAAGAACTGCTGGGTTTTGCCGGCGTTGTCGCGTCGCGTCGGCCTCACGTTCCCGCACTGCGGCATCCTCACGGCGGGCACGATGCGCGTGAGCTTCGTGTTCAAGAACTGCTGGGTTTTGCCGGCGTTGTCGCGTCGCGTCGGCTTCACGTTCCCGCACTGCGGCATCCTCACGGCGGGCACGATGCGCGTGAGCTTCGTGTTCAAGAACTGCTGGGTTTTGCCGGCGTTGTCGCGTCGCGTCGGCTTCACGTTCCCGCACTGCGGCATCCTCACGGCGGGCACGATGCGCGTGAGCTTCGTGTTCAAGAACTGCTGGGTCTTGTCGGCGTTGTCCGCGTCGCGTCGGCCTCACGTTCCCGCACTGCGGCATCCTCACGGCGGGCACGATGCGCGTGAGCTTCGTGTTCAAGAACTGCAGGGTTTTGCCGGCGTTGTCGCGTCGCGTCGGCTTCACGTTCCCGCACTGCGGCATCCTCACGGCGGGCACGATGCGCGTCCGCTTCGTGTTCCAGAACTGCTGGGTCTTGTCGGCGTTGCCGCCTCGCGTCGGCTTCACGTTCCCGCACTGCGGCATCCTCACGGCGGGCACGATGCGCGTGAGCTTCGTGTTCAAGAACTGCTGGGTCTTGTCGGCGTTGCCGCCTCGCGTCGGCCTCACGTTCCCGCACTGCGGCATCCTCACGGCGGGCACGATGCGCGTCCGCTTCGTGTTCCAGAACTGCTGGGTTTTGCCGGCGTTGTCGCGTCGCGTCGGCTTCACGTTCCCGCACTGCGGCATCCTCACGGCGGGCACGATGCGCGTGAGCTTCGTGTTCAAGAACTGCTGGGTCTTTGCCGGCGTTGTCGCGTCGCGTCGGCTTCACGTTCCCGCACTGCGGCATCCTCACGGCGGGCACGATGCGCGTGAGCTTCGTGTTCAAGAACTGCTGGGTTTGCCGGCGTTGTCGCGTCGCGTCGGCTTCACGTTCCCGCACTGCGGCATCCTCACGGCGGGCGCGATGCGCGTGAGCTTCGTGTTCAAGAACTGCTGGGTTTTGCCGGCGTTGTCGCGTCGCGTCGGCTTCACGTTCCCGCACTGCGGCATCCTCACGGCGGGCACGATGCGCGTGAGCTTCGTGTTCAAGAACTGCTGGGTTTTGCCGGCGTTGTCGCGTCGCGTCGGCTTCACGTTCCCGCACTGCGGCATCCTCACGGCGGGCACGATGCGCGTGAGCTTCGTGTTCAAGAACTGCTGGGTTTTGCCGGCGTTGTCGCGTCGCGTCGGCTTCACGTTCCCGCACATCCTCACGGCGGGCACGATGCGCGTGAGCTTCGTGTTCAAGAACTGCTGGGTTCTGCCGGCGTTGTCGCGTCGCGTCGGCTTCACGTTCCCGCACTGCGGCATCCTCACGGCGGGCACGATGCGCGTGAGCTTCGTGTTCAAGAACTGCTGGGTTTTGCCGGCGTTGTCGCGTCGCGTCGGCCTCACGTTCCCGCACTGCGGCATCCTCACGGCGGGCACGATGCGCGTGAGCTTCGTGTTCAAGAACTGCTGGGTCTTGTCGGTGTTCCCGCCTCGCGTCGGCCTCACGTTCCCGCACTGCGGCATCCTCACGGCGGGCACGATGCGCGTGAGCTTCGTGTTCAAGAACTGCTGGGTCTTGTCGGTGTTGCCGCCTCGCGTCGGCCTCACGTTCCCGCACTGCGGCATCCTCACGGCGGGCACGATGCGCGTGAGCTTCGTGTTCAAGAACTGCTGGGTTTTGCCGGCGTTGTCGCGTCGCGTCGGCCTCACGTTCCCGCACTGCGGCATCCTCACGGCGGGCACGATGCGCGTGAGCTTCGTGTTCAAGAACTGCTGGGTCTTGTCGGCGTTGCCGCCTCGCGTCGGCTTCACGTTCCCGCACTGCGGCATCCTCACGGCGGGCACGATGCGCGTGAGCTTCGTGTTCAAGAACTGCTGGGTTTTCCGGCGTTGTCCGCTCGCGTCGGCTTCACGTTCCCGCACTGCGGCATCCTCACGGCGGGCACGATGCGCGTGAGCTTCGTGTTCAAGAACTGCTGGGTTTTCCGGCGTTGTCGCGTCGCGTCGGCTTCACGTTCCCGCACTGCGGCATCCTCACGGCGGGCGCGATGCGCGTGAGCTTCGTGTTCAAGAACTGCTGGGTTTTGCCGGCGTTGTCGCGTCGCGTCGGCTTCACGTTCCCGCACTGCGGCATCCTCACGGCGGGCACGATGCGCGTGAGCTTCGTGTTCAAGAACTGCTGGGTTTTGCCGGCGTTGTCGCGTCGCTTCGGCTTCACGTTCCCGCACTGCGGCATCCTCACGGCGGGCGCGATGCGCGTGAGCTTCGTGTTCAAGAACTGCTGGGTTTTGCCGGCGTTGTCGCGTCGCTTCGGCTTCACGTTCCCGCACTGCGGCATCCTCACGGCGCGCGATGCGCGTGAGCTTCGTGTTCAAGAACTGCTGGGTTTTGCGGCGTTGTCGCCGTCGCGTCGGCCTTCACGTTCCCGCACTGCGGCATCCTCACGGCGGGCACGATGCGCGTGAGCTTCGTGTTCAAGAACTGCTGGGTTTTGCCGGCGTTGTCGCGTCGCGTCGGCTTCACGTTCCCGCACTGCGGCATCCTCACGGCGGGCACGATGCGCGTGAGCTTCGTGTTCAAGAACTGCTGGGTTTTGCCGGCGTTGTCGCGTCGCGTCGGCTTCACGTTCCCGCACTGCGGCATCCTCACGGCGGGCACGATGCGCGTGAGCTTCGTGTTCAAGAACTGCTGGGTTTTGCCGGCGTTGTCGCGTCGCTTCGGCTTCACGTTCCCGCACTGCGGCATCCTCACGGCGGGCGCGATGCGCGTGAGCTTCGTGTTCAAGAACTGCTGGGTTTTGCCGGCGTTGTCGCGTCGCGTCGGCTCACGTTCCCGCACTGCGGCATCCTCACGGCGGGCGCGATGCGCGTGAGCTTCGTGTTCAAGAACTGCTGGGTTTTGCCGGCGTTGTCGCGTCGCGTCGGCTTCACGTTCCCGCACTGCGGCATCCTCACGCGCGTTGATGCGCGTCCGCTTCGTGTTCAAGAATTCGGTATTGTCGCCTCGCGTCGGCTTACGTTCCCGCACTGCGCATCCTCACGGCGCACGATGCGCGTGAGCTTCGTGAAAGAACTGCAGGTCTTGTCGGCGTTGCCGCTCGCGTCGGCTTCACGTTCCCGCACTGCGGCATCCTCACGGCGGGCACGATGCGCGTGAGCTTCGTGTTCAAGAACTGCTGGGTCTGCAGAAGATAGCGCGCCTCGCGTCGGCTTCACGTTCCCCCGCACTCGGCATCCTCACGGCGGCACGATCGTGCGCGTGCGCGATGCGTCACGGCGGGCACGTGCAGTCCGCGTGTTCCAGAACTGCTGGGTCTTGTCGGTTTGCCGCCTCGCGTCGGCTCACGTTCCCGCACTGCGGCATCCTCACGGCATATATGGGCACGATGCGCGTCCGCTTCGTGTTCCAGAACTGCTAAACGAAAGGCCGTGGGGGGGGGGGGGGGGGGGGGGGGAGGGGACGTTTAGCTGCAGCACCAAGTGCGTATTTATATCAGAGGCTCCGGCAACAGTCACCAACGCCGCACGCATTTTGTGCGAACGCGGGAAAAACGCCGACGGCGTCGACAACAGTTCTGCGTGTTGCCGTGCTGCTGCATGTCCAAGTTTATACAGCTGATAAAGCTACTATCATTACTCCGTATAGCTCTCTACAAATTTGCTATCGCAATTGATGCTTCGCCTTTCAGGTGAAACTGCGACAACTTTTTTTTTCTTCGGCCAAACGTCAGATACTTTTATATTCGGCCGAATGTCGGATATACTCGTATATTCAAATTACAATCTAGCGCTATCACGTCTGTAGGTTATGGTTAAGTCGTATTTTACGATTTTTCTAACGGATTTTACTTTGAGACATTCAATTTTTGTTCAGTAACGCCTTGCGCCACGCGATGGGCCCGCCCGGTCTGCGTGGTTCGGGATGATGTGGTTCGGCATGATTATTTCCGCCAGACGCCGATGCTTACGCCGACGCCGGATTTTCTGCGACACAGGGCCCTTAACGCTATCGCGTTAAGGTGGAGGAGGAGAGAAAGAGAAGGTAGGGAAATGCGTGTGGTTGGCTACCGTACTCTGGAGGACGGGAAAGAGGGAATAAAAAAAACACCGCATATCCACGGGGTGAATGATGATGAGTGGGCGAAGCTCCAGAGGGAATCATCGGTAAACCATGAATCCTCCGTGTAATTCGCCCAGTCTCGCCGCACTAAATCAAACGATTGACTTCCACCAATGACACGCGCCATATGTGACGTCATTCCTACTATTGCGATAGCAATTATATGGACACTCAAAAGCAGATTTCTGCCGTCGGCGTCGCCGTGAGGTTCCGTATGACGTCAGTGGAGATGAAATCATCGCCGAGCGCCGAACGCTGTATGTGCGAATGAAAGGGCGCGATGGGCGCGCGCTTTCACGGGGAGTGAACGCACGGCGGAGAAAAAGCGCGCGTTCTGCGCCATGCTCGCTTAAGGGCTGCAGAAGTAGGCGTCTCTTTCCTCCTTTACAATCACCATATATGTAGAGCAAACGCGCCTTCTTCCGACGCGCGAGAGGCCGTGGGGGAGGGGGGGGAGAGGGAGGGAAGGGAGGCGACGTTTAGCTGCGGCACCAAGTGCCTATTTATATCAGAGGCTCCGGCAACAGTGACCAACGCCGCACGCATTTTGAGCGAACGTGGGCAAAACGCCGACGGCGTCGACAACAGTTCTGCGTGTTGCCGGTGCTGCTGCATGTCCAAGTTTATGCAGCTGATAAAGCTAATATCATTACTACGTTAGCTCTCTACAAATTTGCTATCGCAATTGATGCTTCGCCTTTCAGGTGAAACTGCGACAACTTTTTATAACAGCGCCCTTCATTATAATTGCACCATCTCCCGCTTAAGGGACGCTAGCACAAACGCGTTAGAAACGTGCAGTACTCTCTAGTAAGGGAAAGAGGCCACAGCGTCTTACGCAGCCGTTTACACATGCCGAAACGTGCACCGCGTTTGCCGACGCCATCACATGACTGCTGAGAGAGTATAATTCCCGTATTCATAAACGCTCCTCGACTTCAACTTGACTTGCCACCGCCTTCAACGCGTTTCGAACGCGCTGCCCAAGGCGGTGGCAAGTCAAGTTCAAGTCGAGGAGCGTTTATGAATACGGGGGTAAGGCGGAGGGGCCACAGCGTCTTAAGCCCCAACCAGACGTACGCGTTGTAACGCGTCCGCAGGCGCCGTGCGCCCGAGAGAGTTTGTGGTTGTCAAGAGGAAGAGGCGCTATTTTCTGCCTCTTCCTCTTCACAACCACAATCTCTCTCAGGCGCACGGCGCCTGCGGACGCGTTCCAACGCGTACGTCTGGTTGGGGCTTTACACCAGCTTCTTACACGCGCCGCGACGCGCTAGCACAAACGCGTTAGAAACGCGCAATCTTTCGTTAATGTTGGGTATTTATTGTCATCGTGGTGCGTGTGTCCATGTGCGCTTCGTGGCGTAGTGGTTAGCGCCGCGCGTTCCGCGCTACCCATTCCGCGCTACGGGCACAACTTCCGGAATTTTTTTTCTCATAAAAGTAGACGTGGCTACCTACTACTACTACTACTACTACTACTACTACTACTACTACTACTACTACTACTACTACTACATACTACAGAGGAGGGACAGACCCACACCCTAAGGAGCTTCGCCCCTAAAAATGAGATAGAGAGAGGAGGGGGGGGGAGGACACGTTGAGCTCGCGCACGCACGCGGAGGGCCTGAGCAATTCAAAGGCGCTCACAATAGGTTAAAATAAGCACATAGCCTGCGACCTAGGCGCTGGCCCAGCTCCTCCGCCATGTCCGCCCGGTATGTCGGGCCGTGCTGACCACCCGGCAGCCACCTCGTGGTCACAGATTCCACGCGGTGTCCAATCTCCTCACACATTGGCCTCCATTCCATTTCCTAGAAGTATCGTTCAGATGTTCCCCTACCAGTGCACTCTCTGTCACGGTATATACCAAAAGCGATGCCCCTGAGCTTTCTGTAGCCACTTGTTCAACTAGGAGCGGAGCAGCGTCTCCGAGCTTGCTTGAGTAACGTTGCTATTTGCTATTTCCAAGGAGCCAGTGTGAAGCACCACCATGGCGTTTCCGGTGCCTTCGATACGTCGTCCGACGCGTCTATTGCTGAGCACAACTCCTGCAGAGTGGCCCCCTCCCCTCCTTTGCGGGGCCACTTGTTCCAGTCTGCCACTCGCAGTGCTGCCCACTTTAGTCTGGTGGCAGTGCCGTCCCCGTATACGAATGCACAGCGCCCCGTCGGTCCGGTTCGACTGGCTGCTCCCGATTTTCGTCGCCAATGCTGCGCCTCGCCGGGATAACCGCAGAAACTTTCTGCGCTTTCTGCTTTACGAGGCTTTGCCCTTTCTCGCCAAGATCCCGGGTCTTTGCAACGCCCTCTCTAGTCACCCCGGCGAAAAGCCTAGCAGCCTGCCCCGCGCAGCTTGCGTACTTGGGTAGTACTTGTCTCCTCCATCCAGATCCCACCTGGGCGCTATCAGTCCACCGCCCAGGTTCCGGGTGAAGGGCCCTTCCCTTGGCCCCGATACTCTTGTCTCCATAAGCATGACCTCTGCACTCAGCCGGCTGCGTCATTTTCATATGTAGCTTGTCTACAACTCCAGCGGTAACCTACGTTGGCCGGTCAACAAAAGCCTCCTGGAAGGCAAGCCTCAGGGCCAGGATCTCGTCTCTCAAAGCTTCACGTTGCATCCGCTTCTCTCGGAATTCCGACCTTAGCTCTTCACTCTCTAATTGCCGGCTTCGACTTGCGCCACCTAGTTTTCTACCTGCTCCTTCATCAGCAGAGCCTGCTCTCTGCATAGCACTAATTTTTCTCGCACTGCCGACACGTGAAAGCTGCCGCTGCCTCATTGATGGTCTTGAAGGTGTGCACTCCAGATCAACCCAGGTATCACATCCCGCGCATAAAACCCACTCTCCGACAGGCATATCCTGCAGGGTTGAATGTGTCTCTTTGCTTGTCCCCTCCTTCCTTGTCTTTGCCATGGCCTAGGCCTTGATCATCGACCCGATGAGCGCTCGTACAAAATAAAAAAGCAAGAAATAAAACGCACACAGAAACGCGCATCACCGATGATCACTAGTCGAAAACAAATTGCGCCATTATCACTGCTTAATCTGCATAATCAAAACGAACTAGAAAGCCGCCGAAGAACACAAACAAAACGTTGACCGCCCAGCGCCGTCACGTGCACGTTTTGGTGCCAGCTACTTTCAAGTGACCATTAAGATATGTTATCACTTGGACCATAAACGGGTTCCACTTGCCCTTAAGTGGCCGTTAAGATGGTACCACTTCAATCACAAAGAGTTTCACTAGCTGCCAAGTGGTTAAGTGTCACCCGGCTCTAAATTGTTACCACTTCCATTTACTAGCAAGTCATTCCTTAGGTGCCTCCTATTCGACCTT